>NC_079337.1:34391414-34693378 GCF_029582105.1 Oenanthe melanoleuca | reverse complement strand
TAGAGCTTGAAGTTAGTTCTTTTCCTCAAGAATTCAGCGAGGTTTTTTTCCCTAGTGCATAGGATTTTTGAGGTAAATAAGAAAAGCCCTTGAAATATACTTCAAAACTCAGATTTCAAAACACAAAAGAGATCATGGGCAATATCTTATTTATTGTCTTTGAAATTTGATACTATATCAAGAAGTTGATCTTGTCTTCCAACTTTGTATCAATATTTTTCTTTTTAAAAATGCCCTCTCTGACAGAGGAACTGGGGTTCTGAGGTAAAAAATCTTTCCTGTGGAGTGATGAATTTACCTATGCTCTGCATGGTGCAAAAGGATAAAACATGTAAATGCTCAATGAGGTTTCTCTGACCTACTGAAAGAAGACTCAAATTCCTAGCAGTGCAAATGCTAGAAGCATGGAGCCATGGACTTCTAATTATCCTGAATTTTATTTCCCATAACAAAGCACCTGGTAATACTAGGCTTTTTGAATGCAGGTGGAATGCAGTGCTTTTTAAGTTTCAAGAACACCTATTGATGAAGCAAGTATCCAGTTCCTTCTCTCAATTGCTATATGTCATCATCCAAACATTTTCTTACCTTAGCTGTTATTTCAAGAGTTTTTTTCCTTTTTCAGTTTTGTCCAGAGTGGAAATACAACCCTACTTCTGATACTTTGAAACTAAAAAGTTTTTTTTTTTTTTTTACTAAGCTAGAACTGTAGTTTTTCAAAACTGTTTCAATCATTTAACTGTGGAAGTTAGCCCTGTTAGTCGTGTAACCTTTGCACTCACTGCTATGTCAAGGAGCACAGTGAAAGAAGATGGAGTTATTATTGCTGAAGAGGTTTTCAGAAAGCTGCAGTTCATGGAAATTCTCTGACAACCTCCTAGCAAAGAAAAGCAATCAATTTAAGTCATGTGTTTTAGATCAGGTCAGGTACCTTGTTTACCCCATTTCATTATTTGCAACAAACAGTTTGCTTCCAAAATTAGGTCTATTGAAATCTTACAGTGAGAGTTGTTTGGGTTACATACTTTGAAGCATGACAATTAATTATCAAAAAGGAAACCACTCTCTGTTCACAGACTATCTGCTATGATGATGTTCCTCTACATAATGAGGCAAACACTGATGCATAATTAGGCATCTTCTAACATCACTGTGAGTAATTAATCAAACAAGAACACCATGTTTTATCATAGATATAGGATCTGCTTTTCACTTTTTATTAAAAACAAGAAAAAGAATAAATAAATGAGCTGCTACATAAATCAAGCTTTGGAAAGGGAGACACTGAGTTCTTTCTTTTCTTTGTTATGTTTTTCTCCCTTTGTTTTAAACATTGAATCAACCTGCCTTTTCCTATCTCCCTCAGTTGTCACAACTGTTCTGCAGTATCACTAATGCTCTTCACATCCTCTTTAGTCTGGCAGGTTGCCTCATTAAGGGTAAGAAAGAGAAAGACATTGAATATTAAATGAACATCTAAGACTTAAAGTTTAACTAACTAACTAACTAACTAACTAACTAACTAACTAACTAACTAACTAACTAACTAACTAACTAACTAACTATTATATTGAATATTAACTAGCAGATCCAAGCTCCTGGCAGCTTTCATACAATAACAAACAGATTAGGCTCAGACCATGTCCATCCATTTCTATACATCTTATTTTGAATACTCCTCCACCACTTTCCCTCACCCAAACAGCTGTCTGTCTTGCAGCATCCAAAGACAGAGGATATAACCTATTATTTTTTATTTTACATGCAAAATTTATGATAATATAGCCACCTGTGGGTACAAGGAATAAGGATGGCATGGACTGTTCTTAATCTCTCTGGAAAACTGAGCCTTAGGCTTGTTCCATCTTCCTACAGACAGCCACATGAATCCAGATTCAAACACAAGGCTTGTTACATTTTACTTGTATAAACACAGTACTGTCCTAGTGATCTTTTCAAATCTTTCATAAGTAAAGGACCAGAGGGGTAGCCAGTATCAAGTGAGAAATAAATCATTGCCGTGAACATGTCTTCTTGCTCTTAGAAAGTGTAAAGCTACTTCAAAACTGGAATGGTTATATCTGCTTTACAGCATTTTACCCATCCTTGAAGATGGACAAAATGCTGTGATTCTGAACACAATATTCACACCTTTATTACTGTTAAAACTGGAGATTATGGATTTAATAGAGGACATAACCTTTGTATTTCATATTTCCTTAACATACAAAGAATTACCACTTAAATATATAATAGAAATACCTGAATTTAAGAAATATCTTAAAACAAAAGATTGTATCATTTTCATTTTAAAGCACTTTTTACTGAGTATTCTGTAGACTGTCAATATCTTGACTGATCCAAGAAGTTCCACTGGTCCTGACCAGAACTATGTGAATCTTCCCCTCACCACCAACTTTTCAAAGAACTGGAAGTGTGGTTCACACACTGTGTATCACTTACACTTCTCCCCAGTTTTGTGCTGGTGTGAGGTTTCCCACTTTTAACAGAGCAAGGTTTTGTTTTTTTTAAAAAAAGGTGTAACAAAAGGAGTAGGAAAGTTACTGCCTTTCCTTGCAAACTTCTTGTAAAAATCTATGTGTCCTGTGCACTCTGCACAGCTGAAAACCAGCCATGTGAAGATTTACTGTGGTAAGCAAGCTAAGCACAATGCAAAAATAAATCAGGGCAGAAAATTTCTCCCTGGAAAAACTTTTCATTGTGTGAGTCACATTTCAAGAGATGTACTGTGCTACTGACAGATAACCTGCTCCAGCTTCTCAGAATTACACAAGCAGCAGTATCTTCCCAAAAATCAACTTACTCATCTCCATGGTAGCTCTAGCAAGGGCTTTCCTGGGAAAAACACAAGTATTTTTGCATTTAACTGTAATTTGATTTGTAGAGTTGGTAGGTTTTTCCCATGGAAATGTTGCAATCACATCTCTCTCTCTCTTTTTTTTTTTTTTAGGTTTTTCTTAATTTTTTATAACTTATTACCTAAGTCTTTTCTGCTTCTTGTGAGGGCATAGCTTAAGCCCAAGTAGAAAAGTTAGGAAACAAATGGAATAGGTATAGGCAAAAGCACAGACAAGCAAATAGAGAAACTGCCACCATTGACCCATGTACTGGTTTTGTAACTATTCTCATGTACTGAATTTTTTAGAAATTAATGAAAAAATGAAAAATAAAAAATTAAAATTTGACTAAAATTTTTCCAGATCTATTTATCATCATCTGGAGTGGTAGATGCTTATCAGACTCTGGAATGTAAAGTGTGACAGCACTTTTACACCAAGAAATGTATTTAGCTTAATTTTAAAGCTACCTGAGAGCTGGAGCTCTGAATTCTTTCTAAGTAATGTTTCTGTGTTCATATTTTCTTGAAAGCAGCTGAAAGGATGTAAGAGCAGCAGAAAAATAAGAGGGGAGTTAATAAAACTTACAGTGGGCAAAGCTGAATATAGGAAGACTATAAAACCCAAACCAGCAGACAGCACATAAATAAAAGGTAAAATAAAAATAGCTACCAATATTCTGATATGGATATGACTTCTTTTCATACCAGACTATCATTCTGCTGTAAAGAGCACACTGTGTTTTAGCAACACATCTTGTAATTTGGTTCACTTTGCTGCTTGGAGCCAAAGGGGAAATACTTAAAATTCAGACAAAAGAACCCAGTTTCCAGAAGAACAGCTGGAGATGTTCAGAAGAAGGATACAACATGCTACCTGGTTTCTCTCACTCAGACACAGTCATGCTGCCATGAGGAAATTCTCTCTAGGATAAGAGAGATAAATTCCCTTAACAGGAAATTTCCCTCAGTATGGAAGGGATGTGCTTCATTTATTAAGATTATCAGCTAACTTTTTTAAAGCAAGAGTTTTACACAAGTGAAAATTTCAGTTCCAAGGGTATTAAGGACTGAAAGACTCATTTATGTTGTAATTCTGTGGACCACTCAGTGTGGCATGGCCAAGTGCTAGCAATAGACCTGTTTTTATAAAAGAACTGCAAAAAACACATCAGGACATGGGACTCGTGCTGTGTCTTGAAGTTATTCTATGTTGATTTGGAGTATCTGTAAAAATACATAAGGAACATAGACCATACTTGCAATTTTCTTAAAGAGCTCATGATTATTGTGCAACTTGCCCTAGCTGTAATACTACAATTACTGGTGGGAAATTGGCTGCTGCTCATTCTGTGTTTCTAAGCTTTAGTTACACTATCAGGTTTATTTTCTGTTGTATTTTGTTTAGCTGTGTGTAGTTGCATGGTTCTCTCTCTAAAAGGAAATCATAGTATCTACAGGGAAGGATTAAAGAACCTGACCAATCATGCCTGGGAGGAAGAAACCCTCATCCCTGCTTTGGACTCCTGATGGCAAAAACTCAACTCAGTGGAGCAACACATAAGGGTGAGCATATCACCAGACAAAAGGGTAGATGCTGGCTTAAAACTACTTTAGTAGCATCATTAATAGCAACAAGGAATAATTAGATAATTTACATAAGTGTAAATACAATTTAAATTACACTAAGTTGACTGACTGTGATATCTTGATTAGGCAATTAAAGCAGATGAAGAGTACATTTTAATTCTTGGATACAAATGTCTGCTCTTTTGTCCACCAAAATTGTATATAAATTGTATATATAACATAACAGCACACTTACACCATGCTTTTGAAAGGATCTCAGAGAATGTGAGAAAATAAAAAAATACTTCAGTTTCCTTTGAACATGTCCTAGAAATTTCTCATAGTATCTTGTTTCAATAACCCTACTGTGTGTTTAGTTTAGCAACTACTCCAGCAAAACTCTGCAGAATACCTTGAAAGCAACTAAGTCAGCAAGGCCAGTATTTCATCTATTCATCAATGTCAATATTGTTTTTACTTTTAAGGCCCTTTGCAGCCTCCCAGCACCAGAGCTATCTGTTTCATCAGACAACAGTTTACCATGGGACTTAGGGCTTGTTAATGCAATGATTCAGTATCTGCCATAAGACTGAGGAAGCTTTACACACACAAGCAATTGCTTTATACATTTATCAAGTTTATGAAAATGCACTTTGTTTTAAGGCAAGATCTTCTGAAAAGGACTTTCATATATAACACAGATAATTTGTGAACTACGCAGGGAAATCTTCAGTATATACAAAAGAAGAGGAGGTAGATATAAAAATATAAAGCCATCTCCATATTTGATGGCTCAGATGAGCTTCACTAAACCTCAGCCAACCAGGTACAAACTCTGACAGCTGCTCACCAGAACTGCTAAGGTGCTGTGGGACCCCAGCTGAGTCCCTGTCTCATTTCAATTTTCCTGGATCCCATTTTTGGGGAGTGTGAAGGGCTCAAGGTCACTATCAAGAGGAGCTTTGAGAACTTCTGGCAAAGCAGGGAAATTTCTGACTCCAATGGGCCAGTGCAGCCTAAGGACTGCACAGGGCAGCACAAACTCTTTGGGACATTGCCCCCAGCAGCAATACAGACATTTTACCCCTGTGTGTACACACAGAGGACAGGAGGTGACAGCAGACAGGAAACTCACTTTAAAGTCAGTTAAATACATATTAATGCATTGTCATACACTCTACATTATTGCCATTATAGCTATGCTTACATGAAATTAAACAATAAAATTAGACTGTGGGCACTGTTTTAGAGAAAAAAGACAACACTTGTTATTTTTCATTAATATAAGCTAAAATTAATTTCATTTTTATGTTTCTGAGTGAAAAGGTGATTGCCTTAGTGAAACTGGAGAATGGTTACAATCGGTAACTTTGTGAAACAGTTATTCAGCACTGGAATGACATAATGTATTTCATGTCATGTAAGAGTTACTAAAGTGCCTAAACCATAAAGACTTTCCAGGAATTTTTTTCCCTTTCAATATTTTACAGTACTGCCACATGCACTTTTAAATACCCAATTAATTTTTATGAGCATTCTGATTTTTTTCTGAAAACAAACCCATCGTGAATATATGTAGTTTTAAAAATGGTTACCTTGCACTGAATTTCTCCTGGAAAACTTCAGCTAATGTAGCAAAGCACAAATAGTCATCTGATTCACAGTATCATTTCTCTCAGACTTTTCTGCCATCAGTCATGAAAATTCAGTATAAAGAATGACTTGTTTATTTGTTTTCTTTCTGTTATACATCCCATTTTGAAAAAACACAGCATATAACCAATCATAAATACATGTGTCTAGGCTTTGGATTTTTTTTAATTTAATTTTTTCTATATCACTGATTTATATTTCCTAATTTTTCATGTCACTTAAATGACTTGCCTTCTACCTGGTTGCTGCATTTTCCCCTGTAATTGCCACAGGAACACCTGCTCTTGAATCCCACCTTTCTGCAGGACAATGTACAGCTGGAAACCTGTGACTGCTGTTACCACAGATCAATGCTTACAGGAAGCATGGAATGGTGTGCCCTGTGGCAGCAATTAAATTACTGCCTTTCAGCACTGCAAATTTCTCCCCAAGTACAATCCAGATCCTATAAATGTTCCTGCTGAGGGAAAACTGTAAAGATTGCTTTCAAAAAAAAACTCACTGAAAGATTCATGTTCTTTTTACTTTGCACAATTCATCCGTGCAAGGATAAGTTATGGAGATATGCTTTAGCAACAATTCCTCACATTAAAACCTTCAGACAGCTATGAATTGCACACATTAGGCAGCAAGATTTTTCTACATAATGTAAAATTTTCACAGTTCAGCCACATGTTGCAGAGCACTAGGAAAAGAGCTGCCATTTATTTAATCTCTAAAGATACCTCTGCCTCTTTATCTGAAGTGAGAGAAATTAATGGTAGTCAGACAGTTTCTTTTAAAAGTTTCATTGCTTACATTTGTAAGTCTTCATTAAAAAATACAGCCAAACTAAATGCAGAAAATCCTTTAAAAGCAATAAACATGTCAGCTAAACTAATTGTTAAGTAATGGTTAGAATCCTAAAGCTCTTCAAGCATTGAATGGTCCTTGGTAACAATGAGAAAGAAGTATTTAAATACTTCTAAAACTCTCATTAATAACAAAAAAAGCATAAGAGATAAGACTATTCTGACCTCACTTCCTGCTATTTTTTTTCAGCAAGTTCATTTGTAAGAGCTACCTGAAAAATGGAATTGGATATAATTAGAGAGCAGTATTTATCACTGTACTGTGGCTTCAAATCAGTGCATGAGCACTGACTGACCAAAGCACTGCAACTCAGAGAAGGAGGAAAGTGGTGAGCAAACCCATTGCCTTATGACATTCCTAATCATCTATGCTTTAGAATTATCTTCCTTTATGAATGAAACATTTTGGTCATTGGTAGTTACTAAAAATCTCATGTTCCTTCACATGCAAACTGTTTTGCAGGTTTTTTTAACCACTTTATAGGTAACAAGTAGAAATAAAGTCTTCACACCCACAGCCTCAGGCAGATAAAGACTGTGAGGATGTATTACAGTCAGAAATGTCCAGCATGTTCAGAAAAGTGCTCTGTAATTTTTCAAGTAAGTTTGCAAATGTTACTGGATAATACAATCCAGTAATACTAATAATATGGAAGCAGTTCATGGCAAAAAATACAAAAAGAGAAGTGATCCATGATCTTCAGAGATCTTGAAAGAAGAATATTAATCTGCACATCCCAAGCAAAATCTGAGAAGATGCTCTTCATTAGCAGTGATAATTATCACTTCATGACTCATGACACTCAGAATTTATCATCAGCTTGCATGTGTTATTGAGATTATTATCACTCTGACTGACACTGTGGAAACCTTCCTCTGGAGCTGTTTACAGATTGTTAAGATACCAGTAAAGTGTATTTTATCAGTACTTATTCGGTGGCAAAAACAGCAGAAAGAGGTAGAAATTAACAGAAATATTTCCTTTTTCTCTGGCTGACCATAACCAAGTTGTGGTGACCAAAAACTATTCAGCAAGTTTTTAGACAGATTTCCACATAGCTGCATTTCATATACCACAGAAGGGGTATTTTTATTGCCTCTGATATTTAAAGTGCAGGACTAAATATTTTACCTCTGCTTTAACACATCTTATTGTTAAACTAAAATTACATCTACACATTGAAGAAACTCTTTGGTCAGGAGTAAGTGTACTGTAAGCAAAGCTGTCTCAGTATCTGCACAAATTAACAGTCTGATCCAACAGCTTTAACTCTGACAAAGTTCCTATTGATGCACCTGATGTAGTACAAGGCAGTTTAAGTAGCCAAATGACTTTTTGCCATTAGGCACTATTAGAATTGAAAAAGCAGTAAGTTCTCCTGGCCAATTTAGCCTTAGCAGAGCAATTACCATGTTATATCAGCATTTGTGGCTCACTGATACTCAGATTGCTGAAAGTCAGATTGTGTGGAAGACGACTCCAGTTCTGGTCTATCCTATCCTATTCCCTTTTTTGAACAGCCTTTTGCAGACCCTGCCTGGGTAGGTGGAAACCAGAGCCCAGAGAACAGTAGCTACATGTCCAGGCAGTGAAATCAGGATATAGTCAGCCATGCACTCATATCTTTATGAATCTAGGTATGCCTGGAACTCTGAAATCTATTTGACCCTGGCTGGCTGTCAAGGCTGAATATAAGATCATACTAGTTTTAACTTATAAAAATTCAGTGCTTATTGTTTCTGTACATTGGTCCATGAAGAATTCTAAATATCAATATGAATTTGAATTTTGCTTTTCTCATGCTGGGAAAAACAAGTAAACAAATAAAGTAGTACTCTGAGCTTGAACTGGACTAAGCATAATGAACATAGAATGTTTGCCAAATGACAGTTTAGATTGGTTTTCTAAATTACTGGTGTGTATAAATGAAAACTTGTGAGTCTAATGAATTAAGGCACAACCTTCACTATCATATCATGCCTTATGCATTAAGAAGTCACTTCTGAAAAAAAAAATCAGAACAAGAAAAAAAAAGTGAAATAAGAATAAATCATGGCACTGATACAGCACATATAACAAAGGGATTTAAAATAGAGGCCTTACCCATTAAGAATTCATGATGCAGCTATTTAAGCACTAACATAATAGGTACTTATTCATTGTGGGCCCAAATATTGACTTATCTACAAATTTGATTGTGCAAAACCTTCTTTGCTATGTAAGGCTCTTCTGGGTGTGATTTGGAGTTTACTTCAGCCCAAGTCTGCTAAGTTTTCTACAGAGACTCACTTTTTTTCTCCCACTCCTCCCTATATATTTAGTTCCATGACGAAATTATTTCCCTGTCCACATTTGCAAAATTAGACTAGTTTGTGGACTGAACAAATGGAGTTAATAACTTCAGTCATAATATGGGTCTGAAAGGAGAAGACTTAGACCCTAGAGGACAGAGATCTGTGATGCTTGAGCTGGATATAGGAAAAGAAAATACTGATAATGATGATAATACAGGATGATAATTGCAATGGTGTTTATAATGAACATAAATTTTCACACACTCTGTAATAATAGCAGAAGTTATTAATCATTTCAGGCAATATTACATTTATCCCAGCAGCAATCCCTTGCATTGAGTTAAAATGCCCAAACCACATATACCTTCAAAATCTGAAAAATGTCTCAAGTAGCTTGTATAGCATTCACAAAATTGAGAACATGTGAATTAGAAGTTTTAGTAGCACAATAATTTGGTATTTATTGAAAATTTGGTGGTTTTCTCTTGCCAATTTCAACCTTTACACTCATATTTGCACTCTGTATTGTACATCTCACACAATTATCTACACACTCATTTCTATGCTAGAACCTTACAATTTATGTCCAACTGCACCTTAAGAGGAATGAATAAGATGTTTGCTTACAAGAAAGACAGAGCATATGAAGCATCTTCCATGACCACAATACCTGGAAAATCTGGTGTGATCTTGCAGGCTCATCCATGTTGAGACAACCATGAAAAGACTTAAAGCTGCAGATATTTATGTTCAGTCTTTACTTTAGTAATCTGAGTAGTCTCTGGTAAATGGGACTTAATTGTTTAAAGTTAAAATGCTTTTTATAAGCTTACAGTGATAAGACTAAGAAAACAAACAAAAATCAAACCCAATGTTAAGCTTTCAGAGATATTCTTTAAACATTCTTACTCAAGTTAGCTGAAGAATTTCACAGCCCACTGCTCAGGTGAGTGATCAGAGAACAGGCTGATGGGCACTTGGCTCATAGAGTGATTGAATGTCATGAGAAATCAATTCTGAGAAGCTCTTTCAGTATATTTATATAAGTATAGGAAATTTAAAATATGTAGCACACACAGTGTCAGGAACTATTAATGCTATTCCCAAATAACAGAGATCCAGGTTAATTTCTAATTTAAGAGAAGAAGACTCCAGAGAAGATGAAAGCAAGTTTCACCAAGTTCCTACCAACCATTATTTTATGCTATAGCAGGAGTCTAAAAATATGAAACTCAAAGGGCACAAGATAAAACCCAAAAACAAGAAAGAGGAAGAAAATGGTTAAAGCTGTAGTTGCTGGTAGTTTTCTTTCCTTTCACTCTCTTTGTGTAAATTCTTTTTAAATAATACACAGGTAATTTATTTACCTAATGTCACTGATGGCAAGAGAGTCTCTGATGCTTTAGGAAAATTATGTTTACATGAGAATTTCAAACATCAGTGCTGGGTACCTGTGACAGTCAAGAGCACAGGGGAAGCAAAAGTTTGCAGTATAGATCAGAACTTTCATTAAAGTAGGTTATATAAAAAATACAGCTTTTTTCAATTAGGTCATCAGGTTTAACAGAAGATATTACATAAATAAAATACATATTAATAAAACTTAATTTCACTTTAAGGAAGTGAGCAGGATGAATTCAAGTTAACAGTCTACAATTTGAAGTGATATAAGTCCAAGGCATTTAGCAACACATACTTGCAAAAAAACCCCAAAACCCTCCTAGGTTTTGAAGATATCAAACCAGTGTGTTTTTATTTTCTTAGGTAACATAGTCCTGAAGTGACCTGTAGAAGATAACTCATGACTCTTGTATTTAAACAATGTAATCCTTTCCTTACACTTTGAAAAAATAGAAAAGTAATGAAGAGAAATTCAGTTCTTGCTAAATCACAATGTCTCAAACATTTACAGACAGGAAAGACTTTGCATGAATATTGCTGTGAATAATTTAGAAAGCACACAAAAAATTCAAGGATTGAATATGGACCTATTAGATTAAAAGAGCTTATGCTGCCAATATTAGCAAGGGAAATTCCATCCTTGAACAAGAAAAAAAAAAAAAAAGCCAGAAACAGAAATATGGAGAAGAAAGCCAGTCTTTGAACAGACTGCAGGTGATCCAGTTTATGAGCAATCTGCTATAGACATTGGGTTAGCAATATTTTACAGACAAAATAAATACTGTGCAGATTTGCTTCAAGGATGGTTGCAAACCACACAGTGAACACAAAGAACACAATTACTACTGGATACAGCCAGCTCCCAAGAAGGAATTATCCACAAATATTGGTGCCCCTTCTTCCATACCTTGGAGGAGCACATCTAAGCTTTCTCTGCTCTTGTCATCATAACAGCATTTCACAGTTATTCCACCTCCCAACTAAGTGGAAATAAAAGAAATTCACATCTTGCTATATAAACCATGTCTGATATTAACATTTACACATGTTACAGGCTACTGAAATCACTACTTAAATCCTACCCTCACAGCATAAAGAAAAAAATACAAGGAAATGGCATAATTAAAAAAAAAAAAAAAAAAAAAAAAAGACAAGTTTGCCTCAAAGCTTAGAGTAATTGGATGTTATCAAATGTACTTAAAATGCAAATTGATTTGAAAACCAAATAAGAAGGTGGCTTTTGGGAATCACTTTGAGTGCTTAAGATTCACCCATGTGTGAAACTGAGTTTTAGTCCTTCAGCAATGGACTTCTCATAGAAAACATGAAGTTTCAACAATTTAGTACAAGAATCATAATGTTTTGTAATTGAGGTTTTTTTTTTAACTGCAAAATTATGAAAATTCAATCATAACTGAATTCCTGGTAAGGCAGGAAGGCCTGGAATAATTCTGATAATGCTTATTCTACAAAAATAAATGTATTTTCTTTGCTTCACTAGCACTAGTTTCTATAATAATTATTTTTGACTGACCTTTAGAAAAGAGTAAACATTCAGAGCTTTTACTGCAGGCACTAACAATTTGGACTTCCCAGAAATGCTGAAGGAACTCAGCAGCTTTGAAATGTTTTGCCTTTTACAGAAAGATAGTTACCATTGAAGATCAATACTACCTACACTTTGCTGTTATAACTAATGCAAGGTGTCTTGAAAGACAATAATCTAAAGTTTGCTTTGTTCCCTATTGAATTTTTTTACTATGAATAGTTATTTTATGATTATTAGAAATAAAATGGAAATAAATAATATTGTTTAGAATAGCATCACAAACAACCACAATTCAAAAGTGAACTCTTCATAACCCCCCAAAAATTTATATTCAGATTTCTAGCATAATTGAGCACATGCTTTATTAGTCAACAGCAGTTAGAAAGAGTGAATGCTGCTCTCAAAATACTGACTGTTCATTAAAAGTATATGTACTACTAGAATTACTCAGGGTTAGGTTATTGTGCTTTCTGGCAGTCATAATTCTGTGATTGAGTAGCAATTCCACCCTTACCAGACATTATAATAAGTGGAATAAATTATTATCCACCTGTTGATCAGCTGGAGGGCAGAAAGACTCCAGAGAGAGATCTGTACAGGCTGGATTGATGGGCTGAGGACAATGCTATGAGGTTCAGTAAGGCCAAATTCCAAATACTGGGTCCTGCCCTGGGGTCACAACAACTCCAGGCAGTGCTACAGGCTGGGAGAAGGGTGGCTTGAGAGCTGCTCAGTGGTTTGGCATTGGAATAAGCTGCTCTGAGACAGCAGAATCACAGTCTCTGGAGGTGTTCAAGAGGTGTCTGGCGTTTGGGGACATGGTTTAGGGGCAGTTTTAGTGGTGCTGGGTTGGTGGTTGGCCTCAATCATCTTGAAGACCTCTTCCAGCTTTGATGATTCTGTAATTCTAAGGCTACTGAAACAACTTGAAAATTTGTCACACTAAGCTACTTTGGGATGAGTAGAAACAGCAAATGATTTAGACATACTTCTGGCCCAAGAAGTGGTGAAAATGACCTCCAGCCCAGTAATTTATAATGGAAAAACTCACAAATAACATCCACTACAAGCTCTTCATAGTGCTATTTATGTGATGGAAATTGTCTGAAACTCTCAAATCTCAGGTAAAGTCATTTTACAGAGGTCAACAGCAAACCTCCTACAACTCAAGACAAAGATTTCTACCACCTTATTCACATTTCAGATCTTTTACACAAAGACACCCTGCAATAATTCTGATGGGTCAAGGGGGTATATGCTCTACCCTTGGCCATTCCATTAAGTACAAAGGCAGTATTACAGTTCAGAAATTGGTTTTGTCTTGTAAGGCCAAGGCTGTAAAAAATGCACACAAACTCATACACATTATAGGCTAGTAGTATTCTAAAAAAATATTATGCTTATTATGTAAATAATTATTTTATTCTGTTGAAATTAATACTGCCTGCTCTAGTCTCTTACTGAAGCACTGTCCTGGGCTCTTCTCAACAAAACTGCTGCTGAGGTCCATCAGCACATTTTTGAGCTTTTCACTTGGTTTGTAAAAATCCTCTCCTATCATACAAACACAGAAGTAGAAAAACCCATTTGTACAAAGTTGCAAACTCCTGTGCCTACTCTGTATGCAGCATGAGAAACCCAAGGAGAAATAAATGTGGTCTTACAGTACATGGATGTTCTCATGATATAGAAAGTTACAAATATGAACTTGCTCTATCATTCTTTCATGCTCTATGGACCTCTCTTGCCAGAACTGACACCATTTAGATGCTCTCCTGCCTGCCTAGAAAATACCATCAGAAGTTTTTAAACCTGTACTTTGGGTTCCCTACAGGGAAGAAAAAACCCTATATATAAAATTTAAAATAATTTTGCCCTGAAACAAAATCCTACTTGCCACTTACTTTGGGATTTTAATGAAGAAATACAAAAATACCATTTCAAGCCAAGTGGCTTTTCCATTTCTTATTTACTGCAGATTCAAAACCTAAACACAGTGTCTTGTCAAAACTGAGCAGCAACATTAATCATGAACTATAAATATGAATACCTGACTAAAATTCCATTTTTTTCCACACGACCTATTTGCAGTATTTTTGTTACTAAGCAACAAAATGAACAAAATTCTTCTATTATCCAAAACACTTGCATTATTGCCAGGGTTGCCTTAACACAACTTTATTATCTCAATTGCTTCACTAGCTGAGCATGTGGAGCAGCAGATTAGGGATAATTAGACAAGGAATGAATGAAACTCCGGAGCAGTCACATCCTGAGACACAAATTAAGTATTGATTTTGGTGATTTTACTAACAGCCTTTTAATATGCATAGCTGCTAAACATTTGAATTGATATGACTTCATTCTCAATATGTTGTTAAAGGTATTCTGGGTTCTGGCTGAGCAAACCATGTTCAGCCTTTATGACACTGCATAGCATCCATGGTTATTAAACACAATTAAGCAATGCAGAAAAAGTCTGGAGGTTGAAGGAAAGCTCACCAGAGCAGCTTTAAATTTGTCCAAGTTTCTCAGGTAGGATGAAAGGGAAAAATGAGGTAAAGTGCCTTTCCAACACCCATCTGTGGCAGGTAGCATTTCTCAACACATTTTCCAGCATAAATCACATATATGTTTTAATATTGGGGAAGAAAATAGTGTGCAAGCAAGGGAAAATCCGTGATTTCCCTAACACAGCATTGTATAACATGATTATGTGCCAACAACTGTGCATAAAATAGTGTTCTGAGAGAGGTTAAAACTGACTTCCAAAAATGTTTCAGAAACCTTCTTGCCTTTGGTTATATGATTACAGTGCAGGTAACAGAAAATAGTAAAGTCAACCTAGATTTATATTCATGTTGAATTTTCTTCTTAAACTCCAGAGGAACTGCTTCTCAAGATTAAAAACTGGTTTTCTGAAGCAGCTTAAGAAATATGTCACAACATATTACTCAAGGGAGAGGTACAGAGGAGAAAGGGAAAACTGCTAAGTATAAAGGGGAGTACAGACCAAATTCTAACAAAAATCACAGTAAGTCAAATATTCTCAAGTTAGTAAGGCTAATGCCTGTAATTTTTTGACTCTTAAATAAAAAAGATCAGATTTTCATAAACTGTACTCTAACGTAAATCTAGATAAATCACAGTGCCCAAAGTCCTGCCTTCTAATAAAGTCTTTGAATCTAAGCCAGAAGATACAGCAGTATAAATGAGATCATATTCCATTCTGCTGAGAGGTCAAGACCTCATTGCTCAGTCAAAAAACTCAAGGGCAAAACCAAGACAAATAATGTACTGAGAATCAACAGGAGAGAGCCTGGTTCATCCTCATTCTAGCAGACAGACTTCAAGACCCAGCTACTGGAAGTTAACCTGAGTGGCTTTTTAAACTGAGATTCACTCAGAAGGTTTATGTGTCCTCATGGGAGGCTTGGTGTGCATTTGCTTAGGCCACTCTGCACACAGACCTTACACTATCCAGCTGCAAAACAGACACCATTTGTGCACACCAGAATTGTGCTTGTGTGGACTCGATGCTATGACCACAATTCTGTGCAGCTTTTGGCTCACACTGGATGTATCTGGCCTGCTGAAACCCAAGTGTCTCAAGCACATGCCTCAAACCACTGCAGAGCTCAGAAACACCAGAATTCCTCTGCTCTTTGAGCACTATGATGAGTTTATGTATTTCTAGGTGAGCATTAGCTGCTTTACAGGCAAAAGAGGAGATGTCAGCCCACTGCATTACTGGCACACTGTGGTCTCTCTCAGGCACTGTGTGCCTTTCTCCACAAGAAGATGCTCAGAGCATGTCATGAGTGGGATTTTGGTCTATGACAGAGGAGTGAACTCAAGGCAGCAGAGGCCCTAGAGAAACTTTCTGATACCCCATCACTATGGATATGTTTCAGACTTACTATATATTCTGCAGCAGATTTATCAATGGTGTCCAGCAGAGAACACTTTTGTTCTGTCACCAACATCCTCAGAAGTAGCAACAAGAAAGAGTTCAGGTTTGAGAGCACAGGGGCTAGAGACAGCTGGGGCAATAGGCTTATTTTGATTCTGACAAAAACAAAGTCAGGAAAAGAAGCAGAAGAAAAGATTCAAAGCAAGGATTTGGTAGGTTAGGGAATGAAGGACTTGCAGGACAGAAAGCTGAGGATAAGTGCCTTTGGTACAGAGTGACAGGATGTATGCCACAGATCTGTTTGTGCGTGTTTGTCTTTAGTTAGAACAGAGATGTTCTTAGTATGTCAGTTTGGATTGGGCTTTTTAGAATTAGGGCAGTATCAGGTATGATTGAGCTCAATCCTAAAACACAGCTCATATCATCTGAGTCCTGCAGTGGAGAGCCAAAGCCAGCACTATTCTGGCTGGTGTACACTTCCAGTGGTGGGCAGGCAGGTGACACAAGCAGTGGCAAATGAAACAGAGTAAACCGTGGGTTCTTCTGGTGACCCTCTGATACCATCAGTGGTGTGAGAAGAAGGGGTTGGTGTGGTAGAAGTAGTCTGACAGCAGTTTCTATCCAGCAATATTTTTGCTGGCTAAGGAAATAGCAAGCAGATTTTACTCATTTTCTGGGAAATTGTTTGGTATTTTTCAATAAGGCAAACATCATCATAATAATGTCACTCATTATAATAACGTCACTCATCATAATTTGAACTGAAATAACTAGTGGGAGTTAAGACAGGGATCTTCTAAACTTTCCTGTGCTGACACTACAAAAATGCTAGGCAAAGACTTAGCATAATTTTGAGTTACACTAGGGAAACAATTGTTATCTTGCTGGGAAGACAGGAAACATCAAACCCTCCTTGTGAAGTCTCCTGAGGGAGTTGCCCAGCATAGAAGTAAAGGTAAGGTTGAAGTTTCCTGTAACAAATTCAGCTGCTGATAATTAGGAGATATTTTAGTTATGAACCCCAGAGCAAAGAATCAGGATTTCAAAAAGGAAACAAAACCTCAGAAAGTCCAGCTGCCCTCTGGGTGGTGGAGAAGATCTGGCATTCAATACTCCTGCCTTCAAAAGTAGTGAGATGATCTTCACCAGTACGAGCTCCAGACTAACACCTTGCACAGCATAAAGTCATCTTCCCATAAATAAAAGTATAAGCTGTTGAAAACCACAGACAACAACATTTTGGCTCTAAACAAATATCATAGCTAACACCTCAGTCCAACAAATCCACTTCAGTTAGCTTTCAAAGCTGTAAACCACACTAGGCCATAAGTTATATTTATAGAGTGTTCAAGAAATTCACCAGGCTTATGCCAAGAGGCCTTTCAAAGGGAAAAATATTGTCTTATATCCATTTTGATACTGCTAGAGTAGTGTTTTTGAAAAAAAAATCTTTTAACTCATTGCTTTTATAATAGTGATTTGAATTTTAGAATGATTTAACTGCACAGAAATAATTCTTTTAAAGTACTTATTGAAGAAAAAAAAAATTTTGATAGCATGGGACACAATATTACTTGAGAATGATAAACAGGATGGTAGAATTAAAAAGATACATCCATTGCTGTCAGACTAAAGAATACTGAAATTATAGATACTTCTCAAATATTTCTGTGAACAACATACAGATAGTTAATTGAACAAGCCACCATCACTTTTAGACAACCTATGTACAAAAAGATCTTGCTATATAAACACAAATATTAAAAACTCCTCTGTAAAATATGTGTGTCTCTGTCTAAGGCTGCAGCCCATGGACTCCACCTAAATATTTTCAGCACTTAAGGAGGCAGTAACACATTTTCCAAGGCTCCCAGATGTGCACATCTGTGTGCATGTGTGTGAGCTCACACATGCTATATCCAGCTATATGGCAAAGATCCTCTTTGCCTGATAAAGGCTCTCTATTTCACACCCTGCTGCCAATATTGCATAATAAAATATCCACTGGATAAAATATGCAACCAGTCTGTGGAATAAAAACTTCCACTTCCACAGGGAAATGACACACTGGAACTCACTAAATTCCCCTTCCTCTGGCAATTATAATGGCATCATTTTCACTCCCACATTTACCATACTTTAAAAGAATGATCTTGGCCTTTCCTATTGTTTGCAAGAAAGCATGTAACTCCAGGAGACAGATCAGAGCAGTTCTTGCCAAAGGCATGCAAACAGGCACTTGTAGCCTGCCCAAGATAATGAAGGGATATTACACAAATCCCTTAAATACAAGTTTCCTACCAGAAGCAGAGGGCTGTATGCTGGTTCTTTGGAATGCCACTTAACAGCAGTAGTTCCTAACTGTGCAGACATGCATACACATAAATACTGCAGTCATTAAATGCCTCAACAGGGACACAGAAAGCACTCTCCAACTGTCTAAAAAGGATGCTGACAGAGTCTTTGTGTCTCCATCTATCTTAAAGGGCTTTACCCTCAGGAGGGATAATTCAGCCATACTGCTTGTTTAAAAATTATCATAATTGCCCCTGGAGAGATTATTTCCTACAATATGGAATATCTTACATTTTCATCCTGGTTTAGCCCCCTCTCCCCCAGTATATCATTTATTAATGCATTCTGCAGATATGAGTCAAATAATCTCTACCAACTTATTTGCTGGGCTGGCTTTGTTTCGAGAGGCAATTCTGCTGAATTGCAATACAATGAATACTGTTCAATCATTCATAGCTGCCTTGCCTTTTCACAGCTAGCAAGAATGAATATACAAAAGCATCAGCTATGTGACCTCACACAAGAAAGCAGTCTTACAGTTCTGTTGTAGATTACAATGATATTTTCTTCTGAATTATTTTACTGATTAGACTACACTGTGACAAGAAATAACAGTACACTAACTGGTTATTCTAGTAGCCATTTACATTCATTGGCCATTAAGTCCGTGTTCCACAGCAATAATTAGAAGTTTATAACGGTGTTTTCAACACCTTGAGCTGTAAATAAACAAATAATTAGCTCGGATAATGTTTCTGGTAGCCCTTTGCCTTCTTTTATTGCTCTTAGCTAAAAATGTGACTTTTCTGTAACAGTAAAGTCTGTGTTTTTAACAAAACTTTGAGATGTAAAAGAAGCACTGTGGAAGCTATCAAGTGGCAGCAGCTCCAAATCTCAGTATAAAGACAACAGGAAATACTGAGTCAGCTCAGGCTTAATATAACATTTTATTTTGCTAGCCATTCACTTTGGTTCAAACTTTTCATCTGTAATAGACCACTCTACAAAAAAAGTGCTTTGTGTTACTGACGCAGGACCAGCACTAGAGAACAAAACAAAATAAGAAAACAATAGTTATACAGTGCTGTCAAACCTATTTTCTGGACATCACTCTCTTAAAATACTTTCTGATTCTTCCTGCACAATGTATGGCCACAAAACCCATTAAAGGAACTGGCTGTGCAAATTCCTACAAAAGCTAATAGCACAGACATTGTGACTCTATGAAGTATATGCAAATAAATCCAAATCCATGAGAAAGTCACCTGCTTTAGCTCATAACTTTTATGTGAAATCTTTAAAAGGAATTTATTGAAATTCATTAATGGATTGATATGATTTATACAAAGATGATAAATACCTGAAAGCTGGAAACTTTGAAGTCTATGTTTTCAATTTTGTACTCTCCCCATGAACTCAAAAGCTCAGACCCGTAGGGTCTGAATGACTACAATGAAAAAATAATCTATGGTGAAATTTCTCATAAATACAAGAAGAATATATCCCTCTTTTCAGAGTAAAACACAGTGCAACTAAAACTAAGCAATAAGCAGATATCCAAGCTCGGCTAGAAAGATTTGCAAAATCTAATGGATCTAATGCAAAAATGCCACTTTGGTGGAATACAATGGACAATGATGAGTTAGGTGATGAACACAGTGCATGAATGCTAATTATTTAATCTCAGAAGCCAGACAGCAACAGTGGCCAATGGCAAGGAATAGCTTAAACTATGTCTTGGCCATTACAGAACCAGAGAATCACAGAATGGGTAATGCTGGCAGGGACCACAGTGGGTCATCTGGTGCAGCCTCTCTGCTCCTGCAGGGTCATCCTAGAGCACATGGCACAGGATTATGTCCAGATGGTTTCTGAATATCTCCAGTGAGGGAGACTCCACAACCTCCCTGGACAATCTCTTCTGGTGCTCAGTCAGCCACACAGGGAAGAAATTTTTCCTCAAGTTCAGGTGGAACTTCCTGTGCATCAGTTTCTGCTCACTGCCTCTTGTCCTATTGCTCAGCACCACTGAGCAGAGCCTGGCTCCATCCTCTTGGCACCCTCCCTTCAGACACTGACAGACATTGATGGTCACCTCTCAGTTGTGACTTCCCAAGACTGAACAGGTCCAGCTCTCTCAGCCTGTCTTCATAAGAGAGATGCCCTTGTTCCTTAATTGTCTTTGTTGCCTTCTACTGAGACCCCCTCTAGGTTCTCCATGTCTCTCTTGTCCTGAGCAGCCCAGAACTGGGCACAGCACTCCAGATATGTCCTCACCAGGGACAGACCTGCTGGAATGTTCTTCCTAATGCACCCCAGGTCACCCTTGGCCTCTTGGCCACAAGGTCACACTGCTGGCTCATGGACAGCCTGGTGTCCACCAGGATCCCCATGTCCTGTTCCACAAGCTGCTTTCCAGCAGATCAGCTCCAGCCTGTTGGGTGCCTGGGGTTATTTCCTTCTGAGGTGCAGGACTCTGCATTTTCCTTTGTTGAATTGCATACAGTTCTCTGCCCACGTCCCTGTGCGAATTTTGGGTTGTTGTTGTTTTGTTTTTGTGGGTTTTTTGTGTTTGGTTTTTTTTTTTGGTTTTGTTTTGTTTTTGTAAATTTCAGCTTATTTCACAGTATACATTTAATCTACAACAAACCTGATTCCTCATCCTTAAAATCATCCTGGTCTGTATAAGAAGGCATCTCATGTTCCTGCTCCATTCAGAAGCAAATAGACATCTAGTAAACAGACAGCTTCTTAAATTGACTGATTGATTACTGATCTCACTGCAAAAGATATGCTCTTCATAAACAAAAATCTGTCAGTAGAGTCAAGAGCAAAACAAACAGTATCAAAGTAACTGAAAACAGAAAGCATGAAAACCTCCCAATCCCATAATCAGCTGAAGTTGTCATTCTTATGTAAGCAATTCTTACAACAGAATTAAATCACAAACTATACCAGTGGGTGGTAGGTGGGCATGGGGACAGAAGTGGCATGTCAAGTGATTCAGAGTGCAAATTCAGGTTTGCAGTGTTATTGAAAAACAGCAGAATTAGTAACATAGCATTCAGGATCAGTACTGAAGAAGACTGCTGGCTTTACTTCTGCCACCACCTGCGTGTCTTGGACTTGCTTGCAAGTATTCTCTGTTTTCAAATCAGAATTTGTTTCAAATAGTGGTACTGAAGTAGAAACTTGTTGCTAAAATTTGGTTCGAAATCACAGTTTTTACTCAAAATTATTCCTCCCTCCTCCCCCCACCTCAAAAAAAAAACCCACAAAAAACAAACCAAAACCCCACAACCCCTTAAAAATATTTCAAATTAAATTGAACCTCTAAACTGCATTTCAAATGCCATCACACCTTGAAAGTACCACCAAGACTCTGGAATTAACTTTTCCCATATGCATCACGTAGACAGATTAACTGCAGCAAACATTGATTGGCTGTACTTTAAATTTTGCTCATTTTGCTTGTAAACATTACAAGTTTAATCTCAATTTTTTTTTTTTTTTATGCAGCTCACTTTCCTCTAATGCGTATTAAAGCACAAATAGAAGTGAAAATATTCCTCAAATCAAAGTGAAAACTCAGTTCAAAGTTGTCTGGCAATTTTACAAAAGTCTCATCCATAAAGTCCCCTAGAGACTTGCTTGCTAAAGGAGTGATACATGCAGTGCTGTGTGAAATGCAGGATTATTTCTTTCAGTTCTCTCCAAGTCTTTTTTTTTTTTTTTTTGTATTATCTTTAGCTTGCAATTTGTAGTTGTGTGAGGACAAAATTAGAGACTCACAGACTGCTATCAATTCTGCCCCAGCTAGTTCTATCATTTATAAAGATTTTTCAAATATTTGTAACAATTTCTTGCTGAAGAGTAAAGATTTTTCTCTGTTGTTACAGTGAGCTGAAGGTTCATGCCTCTGCTTGTGCAACTTTTCAAAAATACACAGAGACTTAATGACAGTGCAGTATTAATGGGGAAATCACGTCTATTTTCATAGAACATAAAGAAAATGCCTATTTGTTGTGATTTGTGCTCAAATGAAACTATGAAATTGCTATTACTGTTTCCATAGCACATTTGTTTTTAGCTCTTTCTGATCATTTAGGTCTCAAGGAGAGGATCAAACACAGGCGAGGAATCTTCAGTGTTACTGAATGTTCAAAGTCCTTCAGTACTCCAAGAAGTTGGATTTATCATTCAGAACTTCAACACTGTTGGATGAAAATGAAGAGAGATCTTGTAAAACCTCATATGTCAGAGGAGAAGTGAGCTATACCTCTGGCTGGGAAGGCATTATAGTAATGCAGGAAATTTTTCTTGGGTGATAATTTGAAATATTACATTTTCCTTAAAATTTAATGTTTCACACCGTATTTTTCCAGATGAATTCTTTCTGGAAAAGGGTTGATAAATCCACAGATGCTAAAGTTGAAAATCATCTTCCTAACAGATATTGGCTTGGAACAGAAGAGTGTGCTTGCCTTTAGAAAAGATTGAGATTCAGCACCCAATACGTGCAAGTCCTTTTATGGTTCAATAGTTCATAAAAGAAATGATGCAAGAGCTATTCAAGTGGAAGGCTTTATCACTCACAGGTACATTATGGTAGTGAGAGGGGAAAGTGAAGTACTGGGAAGAGTGAACCCCAAGCACAAAAATGTATGAGAAGTTGTTCACTGATCACCAACAGAGTTGAGCTAGAAGTCCTTCCAGAGTTTGGCAAAGTTTCAGATGTGTGGAGATTCTTTGAAGAGGTCATGAGCTTTCTTAGACATCTGCACAGAAGGTAGTGACAAGTCTCTAGGTACAGAAAAAGCTGCTTGTAAAGGAAAAGACATCTCAAATTCATGGCAGACCAAACAGAACAAAATGGGCCTCACTCCTTGAAGCAATGTAAATTAACATCAGACTGGCAAAAACTTTCTCACATAAAGCAGTGGAATAGATGGCTAAGGAAAGTGAAGACATTTTCATCATAAAAATGCATTAGACAAAAATACATCATGAATCACGTCTGTGTAGGTATCCGCATGAGTGATTTGCTTTGTGCTTGGTCAGCCTAAAAAAATCTGTAAGGTTTACTGATTTAAAATTTAAAGCTGCTTATCTTCCCAGAAGGCTGCATAAGAAATTTCACAACTATTGTAATTTGATCTGACTGAAAGCAAAAAACAAGCTTTTTTAAGTCGCCAGCAAAAGGAGAGCTCTGGTTGCTTCCAGTTTACAGTGAAAAACACTCCAGGGCAGCAAGTGGTGGTCCAGGACCCTCTACATGCTCTTTTTTGAGCTCAGTGGGACAGAATAAACTCCTTGGTCTGTAATCTCCTGATTCTTCCCAGTTTTAGATCTTTCTTTGGGCAAGTTTTTGCATTAGAAAGCTAACTTGCAGATCAGAAGAGTCATTTTCTGTAATCCCTATGAGCCACTGTGTTAAACACAAATCCTTCCTGCCCTACACAAGTCCTCAGTGGCTCCTCTGCAGCTGGGGAAGTCGTGCAGACTTCCTCTGGCACACCTGCTTCCATGTCCTTCCACTGGATTTAAATGGAATCTCTCCACAAGTGACTGACAGGATATTCAACAACTCAGAACGCCATTTTATATTTATCTCTACATATAAACATCAAAAGGCATTTTAACTACTGTCTTTTAATGCCATATATTCATGGTGTATATATATTTTTTTAGATATATGCTAAGGACAGCAATCAGATAAAGCAAACAGTGAGTATACTCACAGCTCTGTTTATGGGTATAAAAATATACAGTTGCTGTCTCTACAGAGAAAATCAGGGATTTCTTTATTTGTGAGCTTGTGAGTATGTGACAGAATTTGTTGTCCTCAAATGCTTCCTCACAGACTAAGGAAATGAACTAAATCTGACATTCTTTGGTACCTGGTAGCAGCTGGCCAAAGAAAACCCCATTCTCTCTCAAGAAGTTTGTCCAACCTGCAGGAGGAATCACAGACACAAGAGTTCAACAAGTCTATCAGAAGAATGAATAAACTGCTCTGTTCCTGTAACCTGCATCAGGGTTATTAAATTTTGGTTCTCCGTGGTATCATTTGCTTGTTTTCAATATGAGTAATTCACAAGGTCTTCCTTTGACCAAAATTGACTCCAGAATAATAATGGAGCATCCTAAAAAATGCTTAGCAGGGGAAATTAGACTTTCACTTGACTGATTAATAAAACAGTACCTTTATCCTATTTAAGCTCCTCTGTGTAACTTTAAAGTTTTCAGATGACTTCATGGTCAGTACATGGTTCCTGATTCTAGAGACCAGAAAGAAGTCCCATTACCTCCTTACTCCTCCCAGTTTTCAATATATTAATTCTATAGCCTAAAATGAGGCCTCAGAAAGGAACTGCAATGAAAAAATTAAAAAATTCAATTGTCCTGTCAAGGAGGAATGACAAATTCAGGCTATATATAAACATTTAACTAAAAAATATTGAGTTTCAGAGCCAGATACTTGTCATTCACTCCTATCACACCTTTCAAATTCATACAGCACAGTTTGTTTAAGTTAAAGGAGGTTAAATGAACTGAACTTGAAACACACACCTTTTACTAATTTGTATCCCACTTTGCATACTTTTTTTAGCCACTGAGAATAAAACATAATATAACTTCATTTTCTTTTTCTTCACTGCCAATTATTCCCTTTCTTAAATATAAAGAGGTATCATATGTGGATTTGACACAATCTGTCCTGAATTTGCTCTGTTTTTTTCCATTGAGATCTGGGAAAGATCATACTGTTTATTCAATTTATATATTATTTATATCACATAAGTTTTACATGACAGGGACCTAAAAATGCTAAAAAAAATATGTAACTATGGGCTTAGAATTCAAAATTATCTGGTCAAACTGGAGAGATGATCTGAAAAAAAGGGATTTCACTCAACAAAGAAAAGCCTCCAACACTGAGGGGAAAATAAGCAGCTGCACGAAGACTGCACAGGAAACATTTTCCTTCATCTAGTAGTTCCAAAAAGCAATTCCCTGATTCCTAGGGAAATCAGCTAAGAAGCTGAATATAAGTAAAACAGATTAATTTATTATGAAAAGACAATCATTATAGTGATGAAAAAATATAAGCATGTAAAGCTTGTATAAATGTTTGTCTTCAAAATAGGGAGAAGAAATCCAGAAGCTGCCCTCAGCATTGACACAATCTGAGGTAAATACTGTGCTCTCTCTTGGACATCACTCATTGTGACCAATATCTGCCAACTGGAGTAGCTCCAGAAAACATAAATGAGAATAATTAAGGGCCTAGAAAACAAGAGGAAAGATTATAATAGTTGAAACTAAAATTGGAAGAGAATGCTCTTTGTCTTTACCCATGGTGCATAAGAGAAGAAGGAGCATGTTTAAAGTGCAACAGAGTGAATTCAGTCTGAAAGGACTGAATGGGAAATGGGAAATATTGAAATGGGAAGCAAGTAGAGAATAAACAAGCATAAGTAATTCTGGGAGCACCACACTGGCAAGTTATCTTAACATCTCTCAGCAAGGACAAGCACACAAGCATCCTGTCTTTAAATGGGAGACAAAAAGGTTTCATGAGGAACCTTCCAGTCCTGCTATCCATGATTTGCCAAGGGTTTATACATTAAAGTCTGAGAGAACAAACACACCCCAGTGTTTGATTGCAACAAACCATCACACCAGACATATTACAGTAAGGAACTGAGGTCTTTGTATTTGTAACTGCTACAAAAAGTTCAGCTGACTTCCAGTGACAATGACAGCTACAATTGAAAGTTGATTTATAATATATGTGTATTTGTATATCTGTCTACTGCACCTCACAATACTTTCTGCTGGTTTCTGCTTTGGTACTCTGGCAGATTCTGTTGCTTTCAATAAATCATGTGATCTCTGCTGCTAAATTCTCTTAAAATCCAAGTTGTTTATATTTAATTCTATTTGATTAGGATGATAGGTGAATATATTGATTAATAACTATTACATGTTCCAATATCATAGTGAAGGGACTGCAGAAAAGTTCACATTCAGGGGAATAAAAGAATGGTTTTAGGATCAGAAGAGAGAGTTCCTACCATTTAACAAAACACTTTACATAATCCAGATCACAAAATCTTACTCAGGGATTTCCTCTTCCATGTCTAAAATGGTAGCAATGTTCCACTTCCAGAGCAAACTGAACTTAGATGTCATATGTCTGTATGCTGCTATGTATACAATCAGAATTGTGCTGATTCTGATGCTATTCAGCTACAAATTTGCATTTGAGTTCATGGTAATGGACTGACAGAACTGAAAAGGAACAAGATGGACCATGGAATTTTGTATGCATTACTCCCACTGATGCACAGACTATGGCTAACACCCTTCCTACTTAGAGTTTTTCCCTAAGGATTGGTGGCAACCTTATTCTTAAATTCTTTTAACCTCTCAAACCATCACAACTACTCTCAAATTGCATAACAGGAATAGTCTTGGTCCTGGGTTCCTCCCAAACCACGTCTGGAAACTGTTTCATATGGTTGGTTATCTCAGCCTAAAGCTGTACCAGGAGTCCTTCTACAAATTTAAAGTCTAGATCACCAAGTTGTAACATTCATAAAAGCACTGTTTGGTTTACAGTTACATCTCTTGCCACAAATACTTCAGATATCACTTAAAAAAATAAATGGAAATAGCCATCCATACCAATAGATCTTTTGACATTATTCCCAATTATGTTGGGTTTTCTGTGTGCTTAAAAGGGAGTGGTAACCATTCCAGAATTTATAGGGGAAAAATCCATTTTTTTCCATATGTAATCAAGCTGAGATTACATGTAATCAAGTTTGGAGTAAATGGAAAACACTGTTAGCTGCACATGTTCCTATAAAATATTTCTCGATCTTCTGAATGTACCTACCCATTAACAAAAGTAAGAAGTTCAATTCATTAATTATATTTATTCTCCTTCTCTTTCAAAATCCAAGGATGAGACTAGTTACAGTTTCTTCAGCTATGATATATAGGTAGAGAATATTTTTTTCTCTTAAGGGAGAATGTAATTATTTTGTCAGTAACTGCCTACTAAAGTAGACACAAACATTAAACAAAGTGAAACTAGCTTTTCTCTTCATAAAAAGAAAGTACTGCACACATTCTGTACAAAATGGTATAGGAAAAGCAATATATCTTAATATAGTCTGCAAGCAAAGCAAACCCATTATGCATCTTTATACCTGCCATTTTCAGACCACAGAAGTACAGAATACTTAAGAGAGCTTTTGTAAGGCACCCCAGTGTGTAAATATTACAAAGCAAAACACTAATGCCTTGTCAGACCACAGTTCAGATCTGCCACAGAATTCAGAGCAAGAGAAGGTGCAAGGGACCTCACATTCAGCTCTCAAGGGTGGAGAGCTGGATTCCTGTCTGAAAGATTTCCTAAATCCCTCTCAGCTGAGCCACTACTGCTACACATGAACAACACATTGCAGCTGTCTTAACTGAACAGCAGCACTTCTCCAACTTCTCAACACCCAGCTTGCCACACCCAAACACACTGCAGTGGGACAGCTAAAACACAACTCTGCATACTGGGATCTTGGCAAAAGAGACTCTTGGAATGTTTAAAAGGCAAAGCAAGATCTCCACTCCATTTTGATTCAGGTGATAGAGACAGAAGAAAGTGTGCAATAACAGAACAAGTTAATGTGAAAATTCAATAACTTAATAAATACCAGATAAATGAACTTCTAAATACCTAATTAAATCCCTTTTGAATTAGTCACTTCTAAATTGTGCATATTTTGCAAGAAATTTACAGTTGTGCTTACTTGTTTTATTTTTTTTTTCCTTGTGAATGAACTATCATTGCACTACTGTTTTTAAAGGTATTGCATGCTGTCAATTAAGTGACACAGAATTAGTTGCATAAAGCCAATTTCAGCCTTCCTTCACAGTAACTACTGAACTTTGCTATATCCCCAGAAGTGACAACCTGCAGGCAGAGACATCAATCCTGGAAAGGGTGTTATTTTCAAACAATGATGAGAGAACAGCTCAGACTGTGTAAAAATGATCTGAAGCAATTCTCAAAAATCACTGACATGATAAGCCCAGAAAGAATTACCAAGATACATAATTCTTACACTTGACTGTCAGTGTTGTTTCTGTCAAAGTAATGTTTCATGGATTGAATACCTGACCACACAGATTCCAGGATCTTCACAATTAGAAATACTCAATTACCCTTTGATTCTTAGAGAAGTTAAAAAAAAAAAAAAAAAAAAAAAAAAAAAAAAAAAAAAAGCATATTTAAGCTTGAGTTGTATAGCTGTGATGGGAAACAGCTGAAGCAATAATATTTTTTTCAGGTGAGTTAAAACCTTGCTTGTTTTGAAGTCATGGTAAGCTTTCCTTTTCAGCTAGAACTGCTCATGTATGATTAAAAAGGCTGCAACTCCTCTTTGTGTACACAGGGGCCCTAAGATCCATTAAAGATGATGTTTCATAAACACTTGAGGCTGGTAGCTCCATAAGAAGCAATTTGCCCACCCTTTCACCCCACCACTTGCTAGCACAAGCATTTATGCAGCTGTGTTGTAAATCAGATTAGGGAAATCCAGGTCAAAATGATCTTGTTTATTTATTTATTTTTATGCCTTTTTGCTTTTATAAGCATTAGAGAATTAACCCTGATGGCATGGCTGGATATTAGGGAAGCTGATGATTTTCTAGTTGAGGAAAAGGAATGATGTATAGACAATCAAAAATGTGCCAAAATTAGGTATGAAAGCTGTTACAGTCAAGAATTTATTCAGCTGCCCAAATGTCCTCTCTTTTAGTAGTATTTTCTTCACAGGAAAGTGTAATTAATTAAGTTACCCATTAATTCAATTATTTATTTACAGAATTTAAATGGTTTTCTGCTTAATAACCACCATAGTTATGAATTAAATTGTACTATGTGATTTCCAGAAGAACATATTAATACTTGCAGACAAAAATTTGCTTTACTCTGTCTTAATAATTAAAAATGAATGGATTTTTTTTTTTCTCTGTGCAGAGGTCAGCTTTTCTCTTTAATGCTGACAAATATTTATTTAAGCCTGAGGGATAATACATAATTAGATTGATCTCAGTTGATTTTTTAAGCACTAAGAAGTAAACCCACCTGACAATGGTAAGAACCTGCAAGTTAACATATGTAACACATGCTGTTAGTGAGTTCACAAAATCCTTGCACTTCACTCTTTTTCAAACCAGAAATAAAATTCTTGTAGTTCTAAATCCTTTGAGGAAACTTTGTCAAAGATCAATTATTTCTGACTTCCATACAAAATCAATCACTTTCTTTGCAGCCTGTAACTGTCCCAAGAAAGCAAACATCTCTACCATGACAACAGAATCCCAGTACTTACTGGCTGAGATCACACCATGCATGGAATTTCCCTCTGGGTGATGTCTTCTGTGTAGGGCTTTGTACCAAAAACCCAGTTTATTTAGTGGACTTCCCTCTCCTATAGTATAGTATAAAACTTGAGTGCTTCCCTAAGTAATCATCAAGTTTACTTTGAGTTAATGGAAAAGTCATAAAAAAACCACTTGGAGTGCTGATTATAGACTCCTCTCTGGCATTTGCCTGTGCTTTCTGTGCACCTATTTCACTTAATGTCCCTAAGAATCTTCAATTAATTATTTGATTATAAAGCCATTAGTACACACTTGGTTTAAGTGTACTGGATCATGCCATAATTTCAGCTTCAAATGAACCTGCTGGACAAAGGCTAATTAAACTAACTTCTGGGTCATATCATACACATTACCACTAAAAACATTATTTAAAATGGCAAACGGTCTAACATGCTCTTACAGGCTGCAGAAAAAATTACATGCACAGTAGTAGTATTTATCAGAAGAGAGTCAAAGCATGCTGTGCTCTGACTGCCCAAAGGACAAATGTCCATTGTAATTCATCCTGTGAAAACTGAGGGAAATAACAACCCTTTAATCTGATAGTTATATCATGGTTTAATTCCACATTAGCAGTGTGCCGAAGAAATCTAGTAAGTATTAGTTTTTGTCTGTTTTTCTTTCTTTTTCCTTTTTTCGTTTCTTTCATAGTTTTTAAGCAGCCATTGAAATAGAGCTACATCTGAAATTATACCTGACCCTGTCCTTTTTATTGGTATTTATAAAAATAGTATTTTCTGCCTAAGGAAAAACTGAAGTTCTAGAGACACGTTACCATTTCAACCATGTTTTTACAGGACACTCAATACAAAAATCTTCCTTAACCTCCCCAGATGGCAGTGTCACATGCAGTCATGACTCCTCTATATTATTTCTGAGGAAACAGAAAATTCTGGTAGATAATGAACATTTTCCTACAGTCCCCAGAACAACATCCATAGATTTGTCATTGTGCTGGGAAAATTTGGTAAGAATGAAAGAAACATGGCATAAATGTAAATACTACTGTCAGAAATGTCCCCAAATGGGGGCAAGCTGTGGAAAACATGAACAGTTATTTCTCCCTGAATCACTTAATTTTCTTTATGCTGGAAACATGATGCCCTTTTCAAGTTTGTTGCTGAAATAGTTGTCCAATACTCCTTTATGGAAAAAAAAGAAACATCCTTGATTTCTCTCAAGTTGGACAGTACCATTGCTACTTAAATATCTTCAGAAATTATGTGCAGTGTATTCTCCTTGGAAGAAATAAAGAAGATAGGAGCCAAGCCAAATGGCCTTTTTTAACCTTTGATCTCCACCTCATCCTTCCTAAATTATTAGGGACTGACATAAAGATCAGAAGCTGTCTCTTAACCAACTCTCAGCCTGTTTCGCATACCAAATTTTATGCTCAAGTCCTAGAAACTCTGCAGGGTAAGGAAAAGAAGCAGTAATTGCTTAAGTTTTCAAATCTTTCTGTCCTTGTCTACAAAAGTTATTCATCACAATGTTCTTCCTGCAATTAATATTGCTGCCAGTTTTCTCGACCCAAAGCATGAAGAAAATTCCTGATCATTTTTCTTCCTGCAATGCAGTTTCCAGAAACACACAGTAGTTCTACCTTTGGACTCTGCAGTGTTTCTTTTTGATCCAACTCAAAAGGATTTTGTTTGCTCTCCTTTAGACCTCCCCACCAAGTAAATCTGTTACTGAAGCTTGGAAACCATCCTTAAAAGCCTAAACATTTTTGGGACCTTTGAAACTAGATGTTCACCTGACTTCCTCTCTTACTGGACACATGTGACTCAATTTCTTCATGCCTCATTGCTGCAGCAATTTGTTAGTCCCTTTCTGCCCCTCTGATAAGTGTCCAGCTCTAATGCCCTTCTAATTTATCACCATATCCTCACCTTACACATCTCTAAATCCAGCATCACCTCTTTCAATCACACGAAAAAAAATATGGACATAGCTCTTTATAAAAAAATAGTGTAAACAGAACTGCCATACTTAAATGGATCACAGATTTGACATCACTGATTTACAGCAGGAACTGCAGTGAAAAAAATCTCTCATGTAAATCACACAGCATACCTTTAAAAACTGTGGACATAATGAGTGAGAAAGGCTAAGCAGAAGGATGCAATGAGAATTAGACCTTTCTGCTACACCCAAAGAACACATTTATCCATGGCAAATACAGCTGACAATTTTGTTTTTATGGATTATTTTATACTGATGTGTCATTTGTGCTCATACTTTTAGCACAGAGGTAGGCTGCACTCCAGAGACTTAGAAGAAATATAGAACTTTGTGGGGTCAAAATTTATGAAGCATTACTAACACACTCTCTACCGCTAATTTTTTTTTTACAAATTTTTAGCTCCTATAATACACAAAGCTACAGAAACTTGTTGGGTTTTTACAAATCTAATTTTAACAGTGCAGCCAAAACTGTTGTTTGGTAGTCTCAAAACATTGAGACTGTTGACTTTATCATATTTTAATGATAACTACTATGATGACTCATACATTTTTAACCTTAGAATTTAATTAGTTTCACTCTGTTTGCCAGTTTAGAGTGTACTGACTTCAATTAATGCAGCTTCATGCAGGTCAGTCTGACACATTTTAAGTCCTGTTGCTTTACAGCTGCCTGTGATAGAGTCACCTCTCAGCATCTGCTCAAGCACTGAAATACACGACGGTAACTTCACAATGCCACCAGATGAAGGGTCAGGAAACAATCCTCTTGGGTGACACCTGCACCCCTCAAACTACGGCAATTATTTTCATGCTTTTGCCAAACAGCATGTAACCAGCACACACAGGAATCTGAAAGAAGTTTTAGCAATCTGCAAAACTCTTATAAATAAGCCAGACAACCTCTGATACTTGTGCCAAGTTCTGCTGCTTCTAAATATATTTCCTGTATTTCATCTTAGAACACTTACCCATCTCCTTGCTCTTTTAAAACAGTAAGGCAAATAGAATGAATCTTTTTAAATGCTTGAGAGTCATTATTATTATTTTTCTTACTGTGGTTCTAATGACTTAAATGAAGACACAAGCCAAGACAGAGATGAGACCAGAGAAAAGGAGTTCCTTCTTAGATGGCTGAAGGTTTGTGAAAAGATACAAGAGGTGGATTGGTGCTTCAGGCAAAGCAAAGGAAAATGCAAAACCATGCAGTATAGCAGCTGCAAGTCATGTAAGATCTCAATATTTTACACAATAGTTTCACAGACCATTTCAGCTTTGCAGTCCCTTCTTTTTACAGATATCTTTGCCTTAATTAAAATGCATCATGGCCTTGCAATTTTTAAAGCTGTCCTTAGAGCATAACCACTTGTGATATCATTAAGTGCTTGTCAGTGATGTTTTTACTTGTGCATTTTAATTTTTATCACACATTTAATTTCATACTATTTTTCATGGTTTAAAAAAAAGAATGAAGTCAGTAGATACGACAGTACTATTTTATTGCCTATCTAATTTTTATGTCAGGACAGGAAAATAACCTAACCACATGATGTAATTCCCACTGAAGAGAACAAACAAATAAGATGTTGTTTCTTGCCCCTTCTTTTTTCTTTCCTTTCCCTCTCTTTACTTTTACTGCTTGCTTTTTTGTTTTGTTTTAAAGACTGCCAGTAAGTAAACTCAGACCACTGGGTTAGCCATTTGACATGGTTATAGGAAGTACAATGACAATTTTGACAATGTTTTAATAAGTGTCAGAACTTTTATAATTGTAGAGGAACACTGAAATTTTATGAAACCCAAATCTGAAAACACTTTTGCTGTAGTATTAAAAAAAAAAGGAAGGAATTAAGGAGGTGATGATAATACTTTAGATATAGACCAAATAGAACTTAATAGAAAAAAAGACCAAAACTATGATAATTTCAGAATAAGTTGATCTTGAACAGTGAGTTGTATTCCCATCCTCATTCAGTACATTATAACACAATGATGTAGGAAGATGAGCAGATCAGGAAACAGGGTGACATAAAAGCTTAGGCAGAAGTGGCACTAAAATGAAAAAAAACCATGTAAAAAGCTGTTCTCAACTGTTTGTTGAGAAGCTGTGAAATGCAACTGTGAAGTAATGGAATAACTCTACTGGGAGAGATCTCTTTTCTTCCTAGAATTCTTTCTGTTTAGGACAGAGGGAAAAAAAAAAAGACAGAGAACCTATCTCAGCTCTTATCACTAAAAATAAACATCTTTCCATGTAAAGACCCTCACTATGTATGATGACAAAACCATGTGCATCTCTGAAGTTTTCAATATTAAAAGTTTTTACAATGAATTCCAGATGTGTGTGTCCTCATCAGAGCAAATCTGGATTTCACTTCCCCGTTTGCTCCTGTATTTTTTCCACCGATCTTCCTGCTGACTGAGTGGTGCTTTTGATCAGATTAAGATCCCAGGCTATATGATAGACTCTTCTAGTAAAAGGGTAAAAAAACAGGCACCTTTCTCTTCTCTTTCATCCTCTTGATGACAGATCTTTAATTAGGGTCTTTTCTATGCTAAATAATTTTCATGGATAATTCTTCTATTTTTGCCTAGGGTGCCTAAATAAGAGCAAAATCAAGAGCAGTTCATTTTTAGAATTGTCAAAGACGAGCTTGATCTTGCCACACTTAATAGACCACGAGACAAACACAGAGAGGAAATGACTTGCTCAACAATAGGCAGCACCTCCACAAAAGTTCAGAGGCAAAATTTTATCCAGAGTCCACGGGACAAAATTCACTATTTTCTCATCATAAGGCAACAATATCTCTGAAAAGGTTCTACCTCATCAAAAGAATTACTATTTAATATAGAATATATCAGTATTACAGAAATCTTGTTAGTAATCAAGGTGGATTTCAAGCACTCAGATTCTGAGAGAAATAGCTCGAGAAAAGTTGTAACAGAAAGGTGAAGAAGCTTCCCAAACAGCAAATGACATTCTGGTGCAATGTGATGAAATTATAAAAGTTTTCAGTGGAACAGAAAAGAGAGAGGAAAGGGAAAAAAAGAAAAAAAAAAAAGAAAAAAAGAAAAAAAATAGAATAATACAGTTATCACTCAAAACAGAGACAGAAAGGGTCATAAAGATTGTGTGAGCTCTGACACTTAAAGGGGAGATTTAAAAAATAATGAAATGATGAATACAGGGCTTTGCATTCGATAAAATACATGATACAAAATATTTATGTTTGGAAATTGTCTAATAAGCAGAGTAGACAATACTTGTAAATGATACTGTGTTAATAATTAACATACATTGAATTTTGTTCAAAAGCAATACTAAGATGCTGCTGTGCTTTTATGTAAATAGATCAAAATGCAATATAATAATATAATAAAATTTTCAAGGAGAAGATGAGCTGTAAGATGGTACTGTCAAGTGCCAAAAATTAATGCTGGCTTTTCCCCTTCTTTTTTGCTTTGAATATCCATAAACCTTCATTATTGCATATATGTAAAATCTGTTCTCCTCAACTACAGACAGTGTGGCTGAGGGATTCTATCCTTATGGAAACACTAGGCTACAAAGTCTATGGGAACACCCATAGCCAGCACTAGGCAAGTTCAAGGAACAAGCCTAAAAGCACTTCATGCTTTTTAATGGTTTTCAAACAATAATCTATAGATACCAAATCTTTAGAAGCAAGAACATTTTCAATGAACATTTTAAATGAGTGGAGGTGCATTGGCAGACTATCAGTTATCTCCAAATACACTGCCAAAGCAAGATCACAAATACTCATGTTATTTTCAGGCATTTTCTGTTGATCTTATGGAGCTACTTTATGTCTGTCTTGAGTATAGCAACAACACCTTCCAACCCTGCACAGACTTCTCCCTCTTTACCTGGTGCCAAAACTAATATTTCTGGTTTCTAATTTATCAAGTATTTGACTCCTCTTACTGTGTACTTGATGGAAGCATAAAAAATAACACCTCAGAGTATAAAAAGTGGAATCTTTAAATGTGCTTTTTTTTCTACTATTATTATCACTTCCATGGATGATTTAATCAAATCCTACAGAAGAGTTTAAAAGATAAAATAGGAAGATTGATTGGTAAACAGGAGTTACCAGCTATGGGCTCATTATTCTTTATATTACAACCCTGAACTGGCCTTTAAAAGACAAATTTCTACTCTGCTGTGTAGTTTCTGCACCATGGCCCCATGATTAATTATCAGGCACCACATGCAAAATCCACTATGATGGATTGTCTGCCCACGTCAGCATAATTACTAACCACAGTCATTGACAGTCCTTGCTACTGGAGCAACCAACCAGTAGGATTGAGAGGTGAATGAAAATACTTTGTAAGAAAGGGCAAAGAAATGCAATTAGATAAAGGAAGACATACCAAAGTATGGCATAATCCCTCAGTTTTAGGGAACAACTGTAGCTGACAGCAGAGTGAATAATTCACAACAATTTAGGAAATGCAGCTTCTTTAGATGCTGAGTCTGTACACTTAGATTCCAATACTTAGAATTTGAATGTTGCTTAATAATTTCTAAAAATCATGTCTCTTTTTGTGATTCTTGACAGAATGAATTATGGTTGTAATAGTAAACACACTTGAAAACTTTGAAGCTTAGAAACTTTTACAGTGATCATGGCTGCTTCTTTTTAGGATGACACAGAAGAATTGGATTCTGCACTACTGTGCATTGTATAACATCTGAGCATTACTTTATATTTAGGCTGAAGAATCCATTCTCCGAATTTAAAACTGAAACTTTTGATGGGCTTAGACATTATCTACTATTTCACCCTTCAGTAGTCTAGAACAAATTCAGTCACACAAAGCAGGGTTCTCATAAGTCTGACATCTAAAGGGAATGCTTTATGGAAGAGACAGCAGGACCACTCAGCTCTACTATCTGCTATAACCAGAAAACAAAAGTAGGCATATTTGTTTTACCTAATGAACTGGCCCTTTGAAACATCATCTTTTATTCTCCTAGAGTGAGAAGGAGAATTGTTTTTTTTTTAATGGAATTATGAACAGTTAAGAATAAAATGCTGGGAGTTTAGAAGAAAAATTCTGTGCAGGGAAAGCTGTATATGGATGTTCTTTTATGATATATAATGGTACAGTCTTAAGTCATAAATCAAAACTTAATCACATGTGAGTGGCAGGCTAAAATGAGATACATTTTAAAGAAAAAGAAAAAAAGATGTCTTCAGGCAGTTTTCTTGTAGCAATATGAAAAACTTACGCTTGGTTAAAAAGGGGACCTGCCATTCAATGACCCAACTGCTCTCAACTGATTCAATCAGGAGCAACAAATCTAAGTGCTCCCTACTCAGATAAGTGCTTCCTACATCATAGGCACCATCTTTAGTAGCTGTACTATATTCTTGTACTTTTTCACTAATAACTGCAGATGCAAAATTACAAAATGAGATTAAGGATACTGAAACTCATACCATCTCCTCCAAGGTATTTAGTTGCACTCCAAGGAACTGGGTAAAATAAACAAAAAGGGGTTTTCTATTGCTATTTTATAAACTAAAGATGCTTTATTGAAAAGTTTTCCATTTTTATAAAATAAATGTCAGCACTGAGCATGATAAAGCACGAAGACAGTTCCAGCTTGAAACTGCTCAGAACCATTCTGAATATTGTATTGCAAAAAGAATACATCTCATTCATTCTTAATAAAATTGTACTGTGAAACTTTTACTCTGAGCCCCCACATTTTCTTTATCAGTGTGTACTCAATAGGCATATACTCAGCTAGGAAAAACTTGTAATTACTATACCTACAGTAAAGATGGTGAGGTTGTGCAAGTTCTAAACCAGATGGCTACACTGACAGAAACATGCCAGTATTCCTGCAAAACAAGAAACCTGTGGAATGAGGTCTCAATATCAGTCATTGGTTCACCTCATAAGAAACTTTAAACTGCAGTTATTAAATAAACTCTCTTCTAATGATTGAATCTTCTCTCTTTTTAATACATCTTTGATAAACATTTGACATGTTTTAGGATGAATAGCTTTGACTTTTAGAGGACTGAATCCGATGTACTTTTTCTATTCCAAGACTACAAGTTCAGTTTCACAGCCATCAGGCAATGGAGGAAAAATTCCAGAGAAACATGAAAGCACCTTAAAGAAGTGAGTGAGCTGTATGCATCTTTTAATACAAATTCAATCAAACCACAAACACACTGATTGAGGTCCTGTAAGTATATTCTCCTAAAGATACACTGTCCATAGCCTTCATTCTTATTGTGGAAATCCTTCATAAATGTGCCATGGAATACACTGTTGAAGATATAACTGTACAAGAAACATGGCATACTCTTTTTACATATTATTGCCAATATATTTCACACTATTCTAGTCTATTTAGGAAAGGAAGCAATTTAGGTTTCAAAACCAAAAAATAAGTGGACCCAACATTTTTTTCTTTATAAGCTTAGACACATCAGAGCAAGAAATTCACTAGAACTTATCAAATTAAAAGGGCTGCAATTATTAATATTTCAATTAAAAATGGTAGAATTTTTAATATTTAAATTATTGCCACTTGAGTTACTGCTTTAATAACATTATAACCCAATATGGCCAGATAATTTTAAAAGCTACCATTACCATGAAGGGATATTTAATTTAGGATGTCAAAGTACAGAAGTGTTCTGAGCTTAAGAAGAGCAGTAATCATTTATGGTATGCACTAGTATGAACTAACTATGCAGAAAACCACAAACAGCTACAATTTAAATTTCTGTGTTTAACAATGGTATACTGAGGAAGACTATGCTGATTGTCTTTAATCTTCCATTTTTCTGTGTCTGTCCCCTTTCTTTTTACAAATGGATAAAAATATGTATTTCTTCTATGTATACAAGATTCTCTAAAGATCTTAAAAATGTTTCATAATAATATATAAACCAAAGAATTGTACATATATGATTTCCCACTGAAGTTGTACACTATAAGAGGGGAAATTCCTAATTATATTTCTAGGCTAAGTGAAAAGGCCAGAAACAATGTTCAGAGTTAACTGCTTTGTTTGCAGACTGAACCATCTCTCTTTAAAGACTCTTACAGACTGATTTAAGTAAGTCAGAATTTTTTAATCAATATATGACCATATCACCTTACACAGCAGAAATGTCACACAATTTTGTCTTAAAAATTATATTCTTATTAAAATTTAACCTTAATCCACTTGAAGTGTAAAATTTAGTTTTTTTAGTCTAAATTGTAGCACCTCACTTATCAGTTTTAAATTTCAAGTGGAATGGCTATAAAGCTGCACAGGCTTTACCTGAAGTACAAGGACTTTCTACATTAAAAAGTACCTGCATCCATGAAGAGGAATAAAAACATTAAAATAAATTTTTAATGTAATGATGTGGAAACCAAACTTTTATATTCAGGCTCACAGGAGACACATGCAACCCATTAGCTTAATTTCTATTATATGCTGTAAAGGAAAGCACCTATCCCTGCAGCCACCTGGAAACAATTTTCCATGTAAATCTAGTCAGGAGCCAATTTAGGAACAAAGCACCATATGATGGACAGCCCAGACTAAACAAGAGGTTTTCAGGGAGCCAGCAGTTGGAGAAAAGTTGTTTATTCCCAGACTGGAAGAACTGCCCAGCAGTATTTTAACTTCCAGCTTAATTTGTAGTTGTGAAAACTATTTTAACAATGGCAATCAAATCTCACATTTCAGTGTGTAAAATGATTACTTAATGGTCAGAAAAAATTCCTCTCTCATTCTAATAATACATGTGGACTAAAGGAATGTGTTGCAGGACTTGAAATACTTTTAAAAGTATTTCTTCTCTATAGTTTCAAATAATCTACTTTTTAAATGGTTATTTTTTTAAATCACAGATAATTTAGATCTGCTTAGAAAAGTAAAGTGTATGATCTCTGCATTTTCATATCTGAAATCCTGTGGCTTCATACATATATCCAAATTTTTGAACTTATATGCAGCAGCTGAACACTGAGATTTCTCTGTTTAGTTCTGTTAATTTCCTTGTTTGGTATTACAGAAAGATTTTGATGAATAACTTAAAACTAGAGAAATTTGATATTTTTGAAATATAAAGGAAATAAATGATGCCTTTTCCCCCCACCCCCTGGCTTTTTTTCCTTTCTTATTTCATATTTTCTCCAAAGTTAATCTATGGATAATAAAAAGTGAAAGAAAAGTGTCTGCAAAGACACTATATTGTTATGAGAAAACGAATGCATGGGGATATGAATTAAAATCTCTTTAAAAACAAATTTTATCAGTCTGATGTGGATAGCAGTTACTCCATATTGTTTCCTTTAAAATAAAGAAGAAAAATAAATAATGTGTTTTATAATTTCTACAAATCTTCCTGTAATTACAAGATAGGGATTAAGGAAAAGAAAAAAAGAAACAGAAGCTCAGTGCTGAGGTATTAAAAGTTGCTTAAAGGCTTTAAAAGTTATATTTATCTATACTTCTATGTATAGATGTAGGTAGTAGTTTCTGTATTTTTATAGATTAACATTATTATTATATAGCATCCAAAAAAGGATTAGAGAGAGCTATTGCAGTTTGCTTGGAGTAGATGATGAACGTGTGGATAACAGAAGCAATGTGCTTCCTAATTAGGTACTACAAAGAGTTATTATGGTAATTCTCTATCTATGACTTGACCTTCACTTGGCTATAAAGTGATAAAGAGAATTAACAGAGGCAGTGCATTCCATATCAGCTCTAAGGAAAAAAAAGACTCAGAGCAAGAAATGGCACAAGTAAGACATTAAACCCAATTTAGCTCTCTGGGGTGGTAGATTTTTTTTTCTGTGGTCCCTAATTTTCGGTCTCAGATTTAACCTTTATAGTTGCATGGGACTTGCATGGTCAGTGTTCCAAAATCCAGCATAATAAAAAAATTGCTTTTTTTATCTATTACACGGCAAGAAAAAATTACTGTGCTAAAAGTTTAAATAAACAAATGCAAATGCACAGCCACAAACATATCCTTTTATGTAGGTATGGTTACATACTATATAATATAGTATACACACTTCTACTCCACATACAATTATGTAATATATGTACACCTTTATATATGAGTGTGTGTGTATACAATTACCCATGGACTCTGTAGCAAGGCTAATAAATGTTTGCACACAGGTCATCATAAAAGCAGGTGTTCCAAGGATTTATTCAGTTTTGTTTTATTGAAAAGAGCTGGTTTTTGCCCCTCTAAAGACTCAGATAAGCCTAACTACACCAAGATCTGCTTGTAAGAATAGCTATGAAAGATGCCTACTTTGTGGAAAAGAAAGGCTTTAAAACTCTGTCCATCTTCAAACTCTCTTATTGAGCTACAAATTCGCAGAGATGACTTCAAAGAACACCTTTCAATTACAGGCTTCAGTAACAAATTATGAGAATGTATAGCTGAAGGACACTAAACCAGGATAATTATTAAAAAAAGTAAGCATGACTCCAGTAAAAGGAAATCCTGACCTGCCAAAATTTCAGACTTCTTTGCACTGAGCTAATATAGTCCCCTTGGACTTCCACAATGTTTTTGAGGAATTTAGTAAGCCACAGCCTAATATGAAAAACCTGACATGTATAAATATGCTGTGACTGAAAACATTGTGTTGAGGGAAAAAAAAGCAACCTTATTTCTTAAGGAGACTGCCAGTGAAGTTTTGCCATTGTGAATCCTAGAACCTATACCATTCCATATGTTAAAAAGTAACCTGAAAACTAAGGGGGAAATGCACGGTGACATTAGTTTGTTGATGATAAAGTCAATGGTTAGCCATGAAGAATCCCAGAAGAATCTGTAAGAGAAGTTTGGGCAGTACTTGGGCCAATGAACCATCACCCATCTGCTGCAGCAAAAGTCTGAAAACCAGTGTTTATATATTTGAAAAACATCTTTTTAAAAAAAGTGCAAATGAAAAATCCATAATTTCTTCTCCTGTAACGTTGTTCTCCTAGTAATAAATTTAAGTGCTCTTTTCTCTGAGGTGCCAGTGGGAAAACAGCCCAGCCCTTTTGCCAAATGAATGGGAGGTTTCCTTCATTGGGATTTTGCCCCATCTGATTCTCCATGTGTAAAACCAAGAAAAACAATAGCAGTGATAGCCACTTAAGTTTATAGTAATTTAGATACTAAATTATTAGTATCTAAATGTAAGTCAATAATACAATTTGGCTGAAAAACAGATTTCTCATATCCATTTGATTAAGACCTGCTGGCTGCTCATGATTAAGGGCTTTCCCTTTGGAGGCACTCAATCTACATTCTGTTTTTGTAAATCTGACTGTACATTATCTCAATGTCTGCACATGTCAGAGTGTCCATAATATGTCCACAGTATTTATCAATATGTCCATAATAACTGAACAACTCTGGGAAACCCTGTATTGACTGAATAAAACCTCTACACTTAGATTCAAACAGTTTCTTGCACATCTTCCTTTACTGATGTGACTGTGTTTAAAAGAAAATACAGCTTTTGTTTCATAAGCAGCAGCTGGAGTTGGAAATGGAAGATTTTGTGAAGTCTATCAATAAAGGAAACTGTTGTGGTAAACATATATAATTATATTGAATTTCATTTGTTAATGAAAAATAAACTAATTTGTTTGGGGCAACCAAGACAAATGCAAAAAAATTAACTCATTAGTAAGTTCTTTTTATTAAAGAATTTGGTACAGATCTTTAAGATAAATGCTGACTGAGAAATATAAGCTCTGAAAAGATGAAAACCAAGTTAAGCTTTACTGGTAAAGTGTTTGATATAACTCAAAGTTTTGTAAACAAAAATTGCATTAAAAAGGCAAAACTAGGTCTTTTACAAGAAAAATCATGTCTTTGGAGCCTAATAAGCAGAAAATGACTTGTTATTAATTAAAGAGAATGATACCACAGTTCCAGATTAAGATCTGGCTACTGCAAACCTGCTATATGTGTTGGCAGCTTTTTTAGGACAGCAGTAATTTAAAGGATGAAAACGATGTTGTGATAAGAAAATTAAGTCATATCCTATTTCCAGGGACTCATTGCCACCATCAGAAAAGTGAGATTTATGGATTGGATTTATAAGACACAGACATGCTCTTATAGATCATAAAACTAATTGTGAATTGCACAGAAATAAAGACAATGAAACTCATTGCTTTCATTTCATGGGGAACTAAGTAGACAGAAACAGCATGTTTAAGCTATAAAACATACTTAATCTGCACAAACCAATGGACCTGAAGAAGAAAATAGGAGCAACAGAAAAAAATGAGCCACTGATAAGCAACCTATATTATTACATATGTCTGTAATTTCTGCTTTACATCATTGCTTGAAATGAATGAGCTGTTTGACAAATTTTGAAAAGCAAGGACTGAAGAGGAAGGGGAGTAGAAAAACATGGAGATTGTTAGCAGTTAAAATATGACTTTATTTCCACTCTTTCTATACCACTATAACACCACAATTTGTAAAAACCAGCCAACAGCTCCTTTGCTGGCACATAATAAATGTATGTACATAAATAATGAAACATGAATCGGCTGGATTATTTTCTGCCTGAAATTATGCATATACAAAATAAAGTCTGCACCATCATCTTCAGAGGGGAAAAAAGGTCCTCAGAAAGATGTGCACTTCCCTGCCTTATTCTAGGTTATTGTACACTAGATTCTTAGAACTATCATTTAAGTTTATGATTCCTTAACACACATACCAATAACAGAGAGTTTAACATACTACTTTTAAACAGTGCAGTGTAGCATTAAACAAGGAAAACTAAGCTCTTGCAGGCTATCATTATGATAAAAGCCAATTAAATTAATCAGAATCAAAAGAGAAAAGGCACTTTCCCTCATTCATAATTTGGAAAGTGAAAAGCCCACTGGGATACACATTTTTCATAATTTCAGATCACGCTTGACCTCACCTCTTTTGTTTAACCAAGCCTATTAATCAAATACATCCCAGAGGTGACTAATGATCTTCCAGAATTCTAATAGAAGCAGAAAGTCAAGGACAGAACAAATTGATCCACATCACCCACCTTATTAAGTTTACAATGCTGACAATGCTTCCCTTATTTTACTCAGAATCGTAGCCCATACGGTTAAGACTACTGCTTAAGATTAAAATAATTTGACACAGTACCTCTCAAAGGACCAGATCATAGATTTTTGTCTCAGGGCAATATATCTTTTAAAATCTATATTGTAGATTCTTTCATTCAGATACAAAGTTAAGGAGCAGCTAAAGTTACTTTGATAAACTTCCTGAAACACAAGTAGCTTTACATTGAATGACCATTGCAGACTGTCATCTCAATGTACTTTTTAGAAATAGCATACATCAACTTTTCCACATACTTCTGTACAAATGAATGAAGGCAAAGTGAAGTCTACATCACATTCAGCTCTCATTCTTCAAAAGGTTAAGTGGAATTATTTGCTCATATACTCAATGGGTTTAAAAGACATGCTAAAAGAAAAAGAAACCCAAAGAAGACACAGCAATAAACAATGTTTCTATTCTTCATGGGGCTCATGAAACAGCAGATAGATTTTTCCAAAAAGACAAAAATTGGAAATAATATTTTGCATATGGGAATGCTCACTCATATGGGAATGGGGTTCACCCAGGTTTACCCAATGCTTTGCAGATCTCTGATTAAGAAGATTAGATCATCATTTGTTGACATAGATGGGCCAAACCAAACCTACGAACTCAATTTCCACCCAACACAAACAGTGACAGGAGATAGAAGTTCCACCTTGGGGCATCAGTGCTTAAATAATATACAGCCATCTTACAGAAGAAATTTGAGTAAGGAAGAGGAAGCATTGCCCTTCTGCATCAGGGGATCAATACCTACCCATGATATCACAGAGATTACTTAAAATGTCCCACAGATACTGCATTTTCCCTCTTAAAAAAAAAAAAAAGAAAGAAAAACGTATATATTCAATAAAAAGACAGCATTTGGGGCAGAAATAGGAGGTGATTCTGCTATTAGAATATACAGAGAGTATTTCTTTTACCACTGAACACATTGGTCATACATACAACACAATCTTCTGATTCAGGAATCTACATGCATATCTGCTGCTAAGAATTGTATCATATCTGGCAGAAAGCTGATGCCATGAACATCGAAAAATGGAAGACTCAATTCAATAGGTACTGAAAACCCATTGTGGTGAAAGATCCATCATTATTTGTGTTTTAGCTAGCAAGCAAAAGAATCGAAAAGCAATAAAATAGAGACTTCTAAAATTCTGTGATTTTTTTCATAGAAAAAGAAAGAGAAAAAGAAGACAGAACAATTAGAGATTTACTCCATGCTTTATTGGTTGTGTGAAAAAAAATATTGAGGACAGAAAACTACAGAGTACATAAACATGAGTGAGAATAATATTGCTAAAAGAAAATTACTTCTTTCAAATTATTTCTTTCCAAATTACACCTTTATCTAAATTGAAGACATGAAAAGCAGTAGGAAAGAAAACCTCAAGAACATTAAGACTGTGCCAAAGCTTAAAGTGAGAGACGATCTTTGTTCAGAGCCCCGTTAACCAAAACCTTCTGATGTCTGGGTATGAATTTCCTTCCTAGTTCCCATTGCTTCTGGTAAGGGCCTTAATGCCTATGATATGGATAGCACATAATCCCATATTGGAGTGAAAAAGAATGCTTTGCTAAACACTTAAGAGAATAGTCATAATTCTACTCCCTGGTCTCCCTCTGCTGAAATCAGAATAGAAATTAGAGCATCAGAGGATGTTCTTACCTGTCTTTCAAAAATAAACCAAAACATATTAAAAATTTGTTTACAAAATATCTTCATTCTTTCCCACATCATGGAAACATCTTTCAAATAGAAAAGCTCACTGTAAAAGCAGCGGTTCATGAAGTGAGAAGCACTTCATGACCAGAAAGTCTGAAAACTATTGCTCAAACACACAGAAGTTATCAGAATTGTGAGGAGTGAGAGGTAGTGGACCTGAATTACATTTAATTTTACTGTAAGAAAAAATAAAATCGTAATTCTTCTAATCAGATATCAGAAAACTGTTATGACAGAGAAAAGAATTGTTGGAATGATACAGAAAACATTATCAAATAATCCATTATAGCTGACTGTGATCTGAAGAATCATTTTGCTTATCTAGAAGATGAGTTGATTTGAGACAGCTCACATGGTTTCACCATGGGCAAGTCCTGCCTGACCAACTCAGTGACCTTCTGGGTTGGTGTGACTCCATCAGTGGACAAGGGAAGAGCTACAGAGGGCATTGATATGAACTTCTGTAAAGCCATGTGTAGCCTTTATCATCCTTCTCTCTAAATCTGAGAGAGAATTTGATGGGTGGGCTGTTAGGTGGATAAGGAATTGGTTGGAGAGTTGCATCCATAGAGTAGTGGTCAACAGTGCAGAGTTACAATGGATATCAGTGATAAGTGATGTCTCTCCAGGTCCAAACTGGGACCAGTGTTAATTAGAATCTTCATTAATGACATAAAGCTCAAGTTTAGCTTTATAATTACGAGACTACTTTTGCCATAGAACTGGCTACTTATGGAAACTTTTTCCTTTATATACTTCTATTTTGTCATCTTCTCCAGTTTTACCCCACAATGATTAGCTATTTGGAGCCACCATCTTTGGAGATATTTCAAAGCTGTCTGACAGTCTTAGGCAACTTATTCTAGTTGTACCTGCCTCCCTTTGGACAAGATGATCTCCAGAGGTCCCTCCCAACCTCCATCACTCCCTGAGTCACACTCTGTGATGGCTTTGCAGAGAACCAGGTTGCAAAGATAAGCTGATTCAGAGCAGGAACATTTCATTAAGTGAGCCAAACCATGGTCAAATTTTCTACCTGCATTGAACAGAAAGGTTGGTAGTCTAAATATAGGAGAAAAATTTATAGAGCCAGGGCAGATAAAACTAACCACTGCGGTCTGAAAAAATTTAATACTAAATAAAGTTAGATTTCACTACATTTCATGAGTATGCTCACCATGCTTATAACAAGGCTAGGGTGCTTGCCCATCTCAGGACACTGTGAAGAAGAGCATAAAGATGACTAGACAATGATCCAGGCAAAGAGATCAGAACTATACCTTAGAGAAAATTGCTTAGCTATCAACTTATGTATAGGATAATCCACCAGTAGAACCAATCACTATGCAAGCAATATTAATCTGCCCTAAAATGCTCCAAGTGGATCTGGCTGAAATTGACTGTGAAAGGCAGTGGGGTTCAGCAAGGTCCCATTGATTTGTGCTGTGCAACAGCATGGGGACTTCCACCTGAGCACTCAGGGCACTTGTGTTAGCAACAGAAGTTACTGTCACACTCTGAAGTAAAGTTCTACCCACTAAAGGTTTCATTAGGCGTAAAAACTTCAATAGATATAGAATGCCTCCACTGGAAAGTGCTGTATGCCTCTATCTTTGCTATCAGTACAATAAGTAAAAATCAATGCTGCATCCAGCTCAGAGCTGATCAAATTAAGGTGTATAAATAATCAAATCATTACACATTACAGCAATTATTCCTATGCCAGGTAAGCAACTAAGTAGAAACTTGCAAACTAAGTAAAATCCATCTAAAAATATTTTCCATAATTAAAAAAACCCCAACATCTGGTTCCCCCAACATGATAATACAGTTCTTTCTATATTATTTGAAGCACAGGTAACACCTATTTAATGATGACAGCCCAGCAGTCTTGGGCTGTTAGTGATTCCTGAAGCATTTCTTCAGAGAATAATGAAATCCAGCATGATTAAGGATTTAAATGAACCCAAGCATACCGATAACAAGTATTTTAATTTTTGAGAAAACGATGTCAGAAGCTATGCTATGGTAATTTGCTATAATGCAGTATTTAGAATCAAATGAGAAGTAATCTAGTTACAATAAAGACGACTGAATAGGAATGTGTACAGAACTAAAGTAGTGCCACCCCTAATTAATGTCCCCTGGTAGCAAATCTATTAGTTTAGTAACTGGGATTCAGGAGGATGCAAATGAATAGGACTCTGGGAACAATATCTACAACTGGCAATATTTATATAACTAGTGTTTTCATTTATCTTACTGAACAACAAAGATGCATTAGCAATTCCATTTGGAATCTTTATGAAAGCCTGTAAAAAAAGCATCAAGCAAATTATATACCACATGTCATCAGTGAAAGTTAGTATGAAATAGTATGAAACTAACATGAAGAGTTTACATGTCCTCATCAGGACATCACAGGCTGCCTTCATAAAATATTCTAACCTGCCAATAATGATCACTTTGCCACTACTAAGAAGCACACCCAGCCCTTACAGCCTGCCCTGGATTTCAGCCTCCATCATGAAACCTAACTGAAGTTAATTTTTTCCTGATGCTGTTTTTAAGTGTCACATATTTTTATTGTCTGTATATCTACTGATAAAAAAGAAAACAACCTTCTTTCTACATCACTTTACTTGTGTATCCTTACATTGTGGGTTTGTTTTTTGGAGGGGGTTTGGATGTAAAAAGTAAAATTTGCCTGACCTGAATGCTTGGGGACTTTTTTATGCTACCTTCCCTTACAGAGATGGAGCAATTATTAATTCCAAAAATCCCATTCAAATCCACTGGAATCCATTGAAAAAATCCACTGCTCCAATAGCTATGTAATAAAGTTACAGATTTTTCTTCCCAATAGGCTAAATTATATATCATGTTGTAATAGGGTGACATTTTGGTGCTCAAAACACATAGAAGACTTCTGAACTCACAAATGCTTTTCATCTTGTGAGATCAAATGGTCCCTTTATCCTCCATCACATTTTCTCAGCAGTAGAATTTTATGCTGTTAACCCTAAACAAAGGGTTTGCAAAGCAAAAGAGGAACAAAATAGGAAGTTGATCTGAGGAATTTCTATTCCAAATGAAAAAACTGTCAAAAGTGAAGGGAAATTCTATGAGTTCTCTCTAAAAGCAAGGAAATAATTTTGTTGGTTTAGGTATAGAAAAAATTAAATGGGTCTATGTCTGTAATTCCCAAATGTAGATACGTTCTCATTCACTCTGTCAGCAGCAATAACTACTTTATGAAACAAGTGAAATAGGTAGCTTATATTTTACCAGGGAAAATTTAGGGACACAGTGTTTTCTCCTTCCCTCTCTGGCTTCAGTGTGTACATTAACATACTATTTAAAGCTCCAAGGAGACACTTTAGTACTTGTGATTTTGTAAAGTGTATCATTGCAGAAAAATGCTAACAATTATGATTGTGCATGCATTCAGAATTGTGCATTCAGCATTCAGAATGAGCTCTGCCCTTCCAAAATCACCTATGGGGCTCACATGTACTAAGTACAGGTTGCACAGCTCAAGTCTTCCTGCTTAGCACCCACCTCTTGTGGGCAAACAGGTCAACATGGACACAATTTCAGATGACAACAGTTCAACATTTTCTGTAAAAATATAATGATGATGCTTGCAATGAAAATCTATTATGCAGTATCATTGCTGGAATAAGGCTAACACTTTTTTACATGGTTATTGTTATTGCTAGGAGACATAATATCTATATATGACCAACTCATATGTTTTTTTTCTAACCAAAACACACCTACACTTAACTGCATAGAAATGACACAATAGAAAATTCTCATTAAATATAATAAAATGCTCACAATGTCAAGTTTTTCTTGCTTTTAATCACAAAGTTTAACTACAATTACAAAATCCAAATCCAATATTGTAGGTAGCGAGCAGGTTTAGCTCCAAGTATGGGAGACCATTTAATTCCCCTCTGAATCTGGCTGCTGGATGGAAAGGAAACTAAGCTCCTGACAATGAAATCTCTAAAATCACTGCTATGGTATTGTATTTTAGTACTGAATTTTAAGAGGTCACTACTGATCACTACCAGCCTCTACCAGATAACACAGAAAAGGAAAAAGTGTGAAATAATTTTCATGCCTTTCATGAAGCTTTTAAAAAAATAAATCCATACTTTAAAAAGGTTAAAGTATCATTCAATTTCTTATCACTTCTGCCTTAACTTGCATAGTGTGTGTTTCTGACCCAGAGCTGGAGGTTTGCTCTGGGAACTCAACAGGTGCTCAGTCCCACAGTGTCCTGCTCATTCTAACCTCTGTTCTCCCTGAACATTTAAGAATTGCTTGGTCCCACCAAGACTGATACTTGTCCAATTTTTGCTATGTGTATAACACATCAATCCATTAGATTCCACTTATGATTTTTGAATTCACAGAAGTTATTATTACATTTCATTGTGAGAATATGACTGAATTGTCCTGAGATTGAATGAGTCTTGTAACTCATAATTTGCCTTTCAGAAGCCTCACTTATGCACCTAATGTACATAAATAAACATTCAGCTTTTAAGTATAAGTCTATACAGTGTGGTTTAAAATTTAAATAAACACATTTCCCCATTACAGAATTTAAAAATAGATTTTAATATTCTTAGGCAGTAGAGTTGATCCAAAAATTTGTTTCATTGCAAAGAATCTTATTTAGAAGTATAGTCCTCAAAAAACCCCAGAAAATTTAGTTTTCATTTGGTCCTTTTTTTAAGTGGTTGGTATAGATTTAATTAGTTTATAAAAGCAATGCAAGTATTAAAGCTCAGCCACAGCACTTAATGAGATATCTTGAGAGGTCCCTTCTAACCCCAACCACTTTGTGATTCCATAATCACAACTTTTCAGTAATAATGGAATATGTGAATAAAGGATTGGATCACTTTTATGTTAAATGCTTGTTCAAACAAGTCACTGCACAGACCTGGCCTATCAATGTTGTACTTTGCAAATTTAGGCAAATATGTCCCCAAGCTCTTTTGGAACAGACTTCTATGACATGTTACTGACCTTTTGCAATCTTTTTCTGGAGGGAAATGAATCTTGATATCAAAAGCTCATGAAACAATAACAGTGAGGCTGTTTCTTGGCTATTTCAATGGTATGCTGTCAACAGGAGGGTTTATGAGCCTGATAAATGTGCGTTCATGCAGAACAGGGAAAAGGCCACATTTGCATTAAAATTCAATTTTAATTGTCCTTATTCTTTATTGATGCTTGGTGAATTGGATCTATAAAGAACCATTTTTAAGCAGAATGGAATTTGACAAATAGTATAGCTGTGTAAACAATTTCAGTAATTATGACAGCAATTATTCTCTGTTTTATCTCTTGGTAGCTTTAAAGAGAAGAGAAAAAAATTGATGAGAGCTTTAGAAACCCTGCAGAGATTGCAGCATTACAAAAGTCAGAGTAGCCAGATACAAAAAATTTATGCAACAAGGGTTTAGCACAAGAAGATAAACATTGTCCTCTCCTGATTTTCAGACAAGAAAACCTTTCTTAGAGAAATCAATAGGCTGAATTAAACAAACACATAGGAAAAATGCCAGCTACTCAAGCACTTTAAACAAGAGCATACAAAGTTATGCAGTCAAAAAATTTAATACATCACCATATTAATTACACAGCTACTAGAAATCATACTGGCATTCTCTCTCTAAACTCTTAGAAAAATTAATCACTGCACTGGATGATAATGAGGACACACACAGTCAGAGATTAACTCTTCAGACAAGTTTTGTTCTCTTCTGTAGAGGTCTGGTTACACAGCAAGTCTCTTAGTCTAAAACTGACATTTTCAGTGCAGGGGGAGAGGAAATACATTCTAGCTGCACCAGTGCTGCTGAGAGCACGACTTCTAAAAAACCACAGGTATATTGCATACAAGTATACAAGAGAGATCAGATTATGATAATATTCATTTCTAGACCCAAATCTCATTAATCATCAGGGATCCAAAGTGTAATAACTGCATCCCAACAGAGCACTACTTGCCAGTTTCTCATTTCACACCACCTACAAGTGGGGCCACTGGGAATATTATCTTACACTGAGTGTGGAAAGCACAGAGACCAGAGCACGACAGCAAATTCCTCCTGAGAACAGAAAGGTTTAAAACAGTTGGAAACAATACAAAATGGCAACCATTTACTTTAGGAGTTTAAAATACAATGTAGAAGACACATAGAGAAAAATCTAGACAATAAAACAGTAAAAAGAACCCTGCAAGGAAAAAAGGAAGCCTATGAATTCAGGAAAAAACTCCAGCTTTAACAGAGGAATAGCAACAGAAACTTTATGACTAGAAAAGAAAATATTAACGCCCTGTAGAATACATTACTGATGTGAAGCTGAACTAATTTAACTTCTTGGTTCTTCAGCTTTTTGTTTTCCTGAAATTCTAAAATACTTAGGAAATGCAGAGAAAGGAGAAATATTTTCATTATCTGTGCAGGAGAACTGGGGAGCTGTTAGACACAGAGAATGATGTCACCTAGCAAATAATACATAAATAATTCAATTATTCTTAAACAAAACCTGAAGCAAATTTGTTTACTGTAATATTCCACTGCTCACAGTCTTGTGAGTGGAAGTTATGAGGCATTTCTCCAAAAGAATGTGTATCAAGGTATGTGGCCTCCTGCCCTGCCCTTTGATAGATTAGAGCCAGACTAGAGGATTCTGTCCAAGACAGTGCATCATGTTTTGCTAAGTGAAGCAGAGATTATACTTACTTTTCTGAATATCAACCTTGTTATACATTTCTACCCTTCAATGTGTTCTTAAAGCAGAGAAAGGAAGCAAAATGCATGCAAAAACCATGAATCTATAGGTAGAGTTTCACTGAGGCTCAGCTCTAGTAGCACCAGCAAGCATTAGTCACTGCCACACGAAGTGCACATAATGCAGCTTATGGATAAGACAAAAAGGCAACAAGACATAGAAACACAGAACTGTTTAAAATGGGAAAAAACTCTAAGACCATAGAGTTCAGCTGTGAACCCAGCACTGCCAAGGCCACCATTAAATGATGTCTTTAAGTGCAACATCTACAAATCCTTTAAACACCTCCAAGGATGGTGACTCAAACACTCTCCTGGGTAGCCTGTTCCAATGCTTGACCATCTTTTCAATGAAATTAAACCTATTATATAGTCTAAGCCTAGTCTAAGACCAACAAGGTCTCCTCTCAGCCTCCATTTTTCCAGGCTCCCTCAGTCATTCCTCACAGGACTGGTGCTCCAGACTCTTCACCAGCTCTGTTGCCCTTCTCTGGACTCACTCCAGCCCTTCAAGGTCATTCTTCCAGTGGGGGCCCAGAGCTGGACACAGCACTTGATGTGCAGCCTCACCAGTGCTGAGCACAGGGGGACAGTCACTGCCCTGCTCCTGCTGGCCACACCATTGCTGATCCAGCCCAGGATGCCACTGGCCTTCTTGGCCACCTGGCTTGTGAAGCAGCACATCTAGTTTGACCAATCAAATGATCCACATCACTGGTAGAAGAAAGGTATTTAATAGGGATCCCAGCACAGTCTCTTATTTCAGAAGAGATTCACAGCACAAACAGCTGAAGAGTCAGAGGTGATCTACCTACACAGCAGATCCTCACAGCAAGTAATTAGTTATACACTTAATATATGGCTTTGCAAACCCTGATCTAACTCACCAAGAACTACAAAACTCCCAGTATTTAGCATCAGACAGCTGACAACCCCACTGCCTTTCTATATGCTGCAGATTCATTTTTTCAATTTCTAAAATCCAGAGTGCAGCAGCCTTGCTCTCACTTTGTGGGTTGAGCACTTCCCTGTCAGAGGCACCATCACTGCTTCAGTCAATCCATCAGTAGCAGCTGCCCATTAAGCAGTTGTTGCCTCCACCCCCTATGTGCAACCCCTTATGTGTACACAGTTCAAAGAATAATTTATTTTCTTGTGTCAATATTATCATTAATTACCTGTCTGGATTAGCAGTGAAGATGTGTTTTATTAGGCCACACAAGTATGGGCTACTGCATGACTAAAATATAATTAATCTGTTACAGCTTTGGAGAGCTGATATATAGGGTAGTCTTATGCTAGAAAATTAACCTTACTGGAGCACTGTTAAGCATATGAGAATGCTAATGTTATCAGAGAATAACAATCAGATTTTAATATTGAGAACACAAGTCTAATTACTATGATTTTGCATTTCTGGTACCAATCAGAAATTTAATCCTATCCTTCCCTCCTAGCATAAATAATTGGATTTAATTATGTAGCTTTTATTTTGAAAGATGAAGAACTGTGCTTGTAATTCATGCCCACATTCTATTCCTCAATATTTCATTACAATTGACCTGTTTACTATGATGCCTTTTGCCTCCCCTCCAAATCCTACAACATACTGTGAATCAGTTCATTTAAAGACATGAACAGAATTGCCCTCATCTCTGATTCTTCTGAAACATGTTTTGTTTTATTGTCTTCTGGGGAATACCTTGCTGATGAGGCCCAGGTTCTAAAATCAGGATAGCACTCCTGACATGCTGCTTAAAAAGTGTATTCCTTTCACAATTCCTCTGGTAAGTTGCTGACACATGAATTCTTAAATGTGCAAAACATTACACACAACCAAGCACTACAAACCCAAAAAGATGAACAGAAGAGAACTGCTGATAGAATTGAAATCTTCCCAGGCACTGGAGGCATCTACATCTTATTTATACCCAGGAATCTCAACAGCCAAGTAACTGAGCAATGAGGTAACATCGCTTCAAGTGGTATTTTTAAAATTAGCAAGTTAAGACTAAAGTTCAGTAGAGATTATTGTTGAGAGCAGCAATGTGGTATATGTATGGTTTGGCTATGGCTGAGTTAAAGGATTGATTCATCATAGTAAGAGTTGTTGGGATTTTGCATATACAAATTAAGGATGGAACATTTTGTACTACCAACAAATAAATGTGGAGAAATTGTAGGGAATGATGGTTATTATTTGAGATGCCAGCAAGATTTGGCAGTTGCTATAACCAGGTCACAACATTAGTTTTTATCCTTAAAACACAACATTGTCCTTTTGCCCTTTTTTACCATTTGGGTGGCATTCTGCACCTAAAAAACTTCATATAATCAATTTCAATATGCTATAAGGTAGTCAGATGATTACAATCTGTAGAAGAACATAACTACAGACATAGAACAATTCTAAAAAGAATCAGAAACATCTGACAGCACTGTGGCCCAAAATAAGGAGACTGATTCCTTGCAGATGTGAGTCTGACAGAAATTTGTATTTTGCTTGCCCTATAGAAGCAACCTGAGAGCTCTCTGGATAACAAAAGGAAATCTGCTTAAAAAAGAATAGACTTTTAAGACAGCTGAAGAACTAAGTCTGTGGTATGTTCACCAAAACTAAAGTTATGACAAATATCTGGTTAACAATCTTCTAAAGATGTAGAACAAAACCTAGATGTTTTGTATCTCACAAAATAATACATACTATGTGATTATATACTTGTACCACGTTAATTATTCTCAAATAGAATAGTTTGCTCTGAGAGCACAAAAAATGGCTGGACACATGAAAACATTCTTTATACAGGAAAAGTTAATGTTAAATCATATTGACTGCAAACAACTAGTATTATAACCAAACAGGTCCTAATAAACTAGGACCTAGAAAATAGACGTTTTTTTTTTCTTTTATATATACATCTTCAGAGAGATTGCTGAAGAAAAGATGCAAGACTCAAAACCAGATTGCTTGTTCAAAAAGGAAAAGGACATAAGCACACCTGTCTGATATCACATGAGAAGTGGAGACTGCTTAGACATAAAATAATTTATGCCATTAGCTAATCAATAGAAATCAAAATCTGAGACGTCCTACTGCTTCTTGAAACTCATGGTATATATCTGCAACAACAAACAACACTCACTTTCTGACAAAAGACAGGGTTACAAATGTACAAGGTTGCCACACTGACACAGACCACTTCCCTCTCCAGGGAGAGGATTACTTAATTTCAAGATTAGGAAATGTGATCCAGGGCCTTGTCATCCTAAGTACACTATTATAAGTCACATTCTTTCAGCTTAGAACATAGCAATATTTCTGCTAAATGAGTCTTCCCTCTCCCCTCCACCAACTACAACAAACTCTCCTTGACTGCTTTTTTCCAAATGCATTTACTACCAAAACAACAGACCCACATTTTAAACAAAACTTTAAGAATTACTACAGTAGTGGAGCTCAATATTTCAAAGAAAAAAATATAATACAGTCCTATCCAGTTCTTTGGAGGTGCACTTTTCATGCTGCTTTTCAGTTTGAGTGCCAGGCACTAATTTGAAAGCTGGATCCTTATACAAGGCTCTCAGTAGCTGCCAGAACCACTTCAACATTCCTCAGTTCAATGTGCAGAAAAGAATTTTCTGTCATAGGGATGAGTCCTAGGCCATTTTTCACAAATAAAAGGCTTCAGGAAACTGGAAGAGGGCTTGAGAGACAGCTTGGACAGTCAGACTCTGCTCATACTTCTATAACAAATACTGTTCATCCTTGAAACTACTCTGTTGGAATCAACCTGATGCTGTCACATTTTCCCACCCTTTTCTCCCATCAACTAGTATTCCTGACACTCTGTTCTAATGTCTTTTTTTTTTATTTTTTAATTTTCCTCTGCTTTCAGCAGGTTGCAGCTGCAACATGACATTTTCTGCAGCACATGTAACTACTACTAAGCCTATGAGAAATAATATGAAAAAAATCTATGGAAGCAGGACAGATTCCCAATTTCTTAAAATATCAGATTTTAACAAATCCCATACAGATTAATAAGATTAAGTCAAAGACCATACACAGAAGCCCCATATTACTGAAGTAATTGGAAACATGTAGGATCAATAGGAATTTATTATTACAAATGCACAAAAAATACTGAATTACTACAACAAAATACAGCTCTTTTGGTTGTTTTACTTAATAGTCAGATACCAGCAATTTTACTAGGCATCTTAAAATATATCTTTAAAACCTAGAACTGATAAATTCCTTTTCACTTTCTAATATATTTAATATTCCATATTCAAAGTCTTCTTCTGGGGTAGATAAGTATCATTTTCCTGAAATCTGCCTGGGGTTTGTTTTCTTTCCCCAAGACTACCGACACAACTCTATATGTAGACCATTAGAGGCTGCTATAATAATTATCACCTTCAAAAATTATTTCTTTTTTCTCTTGTATTCTCCACGTTTACAACTTTATTTTGTCACATGGAAACTGGTATCAAACCAGGTTTCTGTGGGCTTAGACAGAAGTAAGTATTCAGAACTCAAAGCCATTTTGACAGTAAAAATTTCATAAGCAGCCCTGCATATACAAAAAATAATTCTTGCTTTTGTGCTACTATTCTACCTCTATAAAATAAATTATGAAATTATGAAATAATGAATTATGAAATAAATTTATTTCATTATGAAATAAAACAGAGGTCCACTTGCAGATCCAGACTTTAGAGAACCTTAGGTTCTGTGATTCTTGTTGCTTTTGAATAACCTAGCAATATCTCCTTCCAGAGAATTGTAATTAAGCACACTTACACAGGTTTAAAGTGAAAAATTGAAAAAATAATTAATATACTCTGACGTGCAATCTATTGAGAAATTCCTACTGTGTCACTTCTGAATTTATTACTTTTGAAAACTTTCTTTTTCTTAATTTTTATGTATGGAATTAGATGTGCTATTCTGGCATTTATCTTGTAAACTAATTCAGTGTTTATACACAACAACTTATGTACTAGAGATGCAGTGATATTGCACCATGAGTTACAACAAAAGCATTATGAATTATATTTTTTTCCCCTCCACCAGAAACACTGAAATTTCAAGTCAAAAATCTCTGAAATATTATCTTTTTCTTTCTGACCCAACATTTACTATGGTTACTGGCAGTGCCTGACCTTGAAGGAAGCATGTACCTCACTCCCTCTGTTACATCAAATAATTGGACTGGGCATGACAAGTTATCTTCAGCATCCTCCCTTCCTTTTCAGCTCACTTCCAGCTACTTAAATGTATCTAAAAATATTGAGAGGGTCCAGCTACAAATGCAGCTTGACAATTATTGGCAGGACAGAGAGTAACTGCTGGTGCTAGACCTTTCATATTAGCCAAGTTTCAATAACAGCAATTCCCTTGATTAAGCAGTGCTGCCAGTGGAAGATTTAGGTAGAAAAACAAGCAAGGCCCATTTCACAAGGAATTTGGACTAAATAAGCTGTGATGAAAATGCCTAAACCAGTTTGCAGAGTCAGAACACTGACTTCCAGATGACTTTGATTACTCAGCAGTGGCACTGTAAACAGTGGAAGAGACGGGAAAAAAAGGAACAGAGACTGTTTTCTTCTTTTCATAAAAACAACATGAGCTTTTCTACTTTTTAGCATAGAACAAAGCTGCACACATTCTTGTGCTAAGGATTACCTTACACTATTCTCCATCACAGGAAAATCCTTTGCAACAGGAACACAACATTATATATGTACTACCTATTGAAGGGCTTAACAAAATAGAATTTATGAGTTTTATCATCTTGTCTGATTGCAGATTAATCCTGAGCATTCTTAAGCCATGCAAATCAAAAGGGGAAAAAAGTTTATTTGCCTGGCTTCCTGTATTTAGGGTTTAGTTACTTTTCTCCAAAACATCATTTTGGAGATCTTCATCAATTACTAGGAAAATACAGTCCTGAAATGTTTCTGTATAAAAGAAATTAACACAACAGAAGTAATTCTACAGGTAAGAGTGGACTCATCTCAAAAACACTAATAGCTCGTATAACATGAATAAATGCATACTTGATTATTAAGAGGAAATTTCATACATAATAATTAAAAGTTTTTTATCTTACTTATTTTGCACCCTTTGAAAAATCATCTACACTGTAAAGATGTGATCTATCATCTGCAAAGCACTTTGCATCTTCTTCATTGGAAACTTTAACTTCAGAAGATTCAGTCTATGACTGTAGGAAATTTGGATTCTGTATTTCATGAATATTGGGGGAAGGATTTAAAAGAAAACAACTATTCATTCCAAAAGCAAGGCTAACTAGTAAACAACATTAAGACTTGACATTGAAGCTATCATTAAACCTCAGCTGCCCAAATACAACTCCAATTATTGCAGCACTTTTGTTTACTTAGTGGCATTGAAAAACATGAGGAAAATAACAGGAGACTGGAATAAAAGTCAGTGAAAAAAGCAATTCAATACATCTGACTTGAATGTTAATTGTATAATGAAAATGTAATACTCCTTAATGAGTCAGTTTATCTTGACTTTATCTTAAACATTTTTAAAGCACCTGTGTAATGTATTTGAGTTAAGTGAGCCAAAGAATCTTACAGTGTTTAAAACAATCACTAATAATGCTTCAATGCTTCTTCACAAGAAGATGAGAAAGGAAAAGATCAGAGATCTTATCCCCAATTAATTAGCATGGAATACTCAGCAGAAGTGCCTGTGCCCTTACACATGCAGGACTTTAGGTTACAGTAATTACTATGAACTGCAGGAGACTTCAGAGTCACCTACATGGCTTTTCTTCTTTTCACCAATGAATTAATTTATTAAGCACTTTGTTTTTATCAAAGCACCTTTTATATGCAAAAAGAGCAATATATAATAATATTGATACATTCTGACTATTAAAACAAATAATATGTAGTAAAGACAATACTTGAACTGGAACCAAAGATGATCTAACTTAAATCTTCTGTAGCTGTCAACGTTTACTAGTATTAATAGGTATAAAATTAGTTTTTAGAATCTGTCTTGCAATGCAACCACCACTTGGCCATTAAAAACTGGTCACTAGTTGTTTTGGATCATTTGCAAGAGTGTATACTGCATTTGATTCACAATCACAAATTTACAGGACTGACTCCAGAATCCTATAATCTTCCTGCTAGATGTACTAGTTAATAAACAGCAATTAAAATCCTGGAAGCCTGTAGTTCTTTGTTTTTTCCAATAATGAAGATGAAAAATGAAAACAAATAATTAGGGTAAAGAAGTGCTTTATCTTTCTTTTTTACCCTGTTTGTGATACAGGAGGCATTTAAGCCTCTATTTTAGAAAAAAAAAAAAAAAAGAAAAAAAGAAAAATATCATTGTGTTAAATCTGCTTTCAAGTTTCTTTCATTAAAAACATTAAAAAAAAAAAAAAACTGACAGCAGATATCCTTGGTTCATAATGTGAGAAATGATACTCACTTTTAAAATTTCAAAGATTTATTAAACCTTAACAAAATACAACATAAAGAAAAAGGCACAGCATCGGGAGCTAGTCTATGGAATGGCTGCTCCCCTTTTATATCCCTGGGGTTGTGCCAGCCAAGCCTGGTCCTCCCAAAGTCTGTCAGCTCTCCTTTGCCATCTGCTAGTGGAGATCTCTTTCTTGGAGGAGGAGATCACCTGGCTTGGAGTTGCTGTCCCAGTTACAGGCCTGGCTCCTCCTGGATGCTCCATGCCAGAGGCACAGGTATCCCCACCCCTCTCCTCACATGTCCTGACCATACACATGTCCTGGAAACCATACAAGGGGGAGGGGAAAGGGGACTATGGGGAGAACAAATCACAGTAACATAACTATACAGCAATAAAACTTCTCTTAATGTACACATAACATTCATCCCTTAATTGTGAGGGCCAGCCATCGTGTTAATCATCTACAACAATAACAATAGATGCCTCTGAAAAGATTAGTGTCATCCTGTCATCAGTGAGAGGCACTTAACTGGAATGGTAAATGATACAGGACTGACTCTCTTTCAGTAGAAAAGGTCTGGGTATTAGCCTGTTTGCAAATTTCATGATTTACAGTGTCCAAATTAGACTTTTTCTTAGATTATATATCAGACATGTCACTGCCAGCCCTTAGAATTCTTAACTCTATGCATTTTGGAGAATTAAGCAGTAATAACCAAAATCTATAGATGTTGAGTAACTCATGTCAATGAAATATTCCCCATCTGTGGTGCTGGGTAACTGGAAACAAGAGATGTGAAATCCAGCAAGAGGAAGCAAATACACATCCTAAAACCCCTTTACAGACCCAGATTCCACTCAATGTGTCACTTTTTGAAATATTTGCCAATTAGCAATTTCTAAAACTATCTTCTGATGAAGAAGGGAAGACAGAATAATGTTAAACTCTTGGGTTTGTAGTCTATGATTTAATTGGAGCTACTAGACATCAGGAGCAGTGTAGAAGGGAAAGATCTTTCTTCTTATCTTGACAATGTGCAAGGAATTCAAGAAAGGCAGATATTTTCAACCACAATCTACTGAGTGCAGGTAAAGCAAAGAAGTGAAATAGACATTTTATGATGTGACCATGTATATTCACAGATTAAAAAAAAAACCAAACCCTTAAAAAACCCTAGCAAACAAAACCAAACAAAAACTCCAGAGAGATACGAGAGAGGAAATTTGTAAGCAATCTTTTTCTGATATGTTATTTCTTTTCAATTGGTTAAATCAATTCTTGTGTGTAATATGCTAACATGAAAAATTGGGGATTATAGCTTAGTTTGTAACTTAACTTTACAAAATATTATATACAGAATATAAGAGGAGAGCACTGAACAATCAACATTCTTTTTCAGGAGGAAAATTGGAATTTGAATCTTCCCTCCAAAAAATTAGAAGCTAAAAGTATTGTTCCAGGGTTGCATTCCTGATTACATTGTCTGTTGCATGTAGGATGGAGCAAAAGGCCACAACAGATTTTTCTTTTGGTATAAGTGAACTAACTATGGTTTTATCTCATTCATTAATCTGTGCTTAATTCACTTTGGATTTTATACATTAATAAATACCTTAAATCTTAATTTTGTGTTAAGTATAATCCTAATATCAGGACATTCCATCACAGTGGCAAATTGTAAATCCTGGATACTAGGGTGCTATACATTTCACTAGCAATAACTTTTGTAGAATATTCAGAAAATATCAAACTGTAAATTCCAATTAATATGGATAAGATGGCAGTTATAGAGTCTTTGAAGGTCATCTTTGAGAGACAGGAAAACTTCTTAATATGTGGCAGATTATAGAGGTACCAAGATAGCAGAGGTACCAAGATATCAAAAGCCATAAAAATTGCTTTTACTGAATTTAGAGAAAAGGAAATTGCTCTCCCTAATCAACTTTATCAACCTTGCAAAAGAATCATTATTGTTGGGAAAGCAGCAAGGTAGAAATAAAGTAGCAGAATCATTGTATTTAGTGCTCTTAGCAATGGCCATAATTAGCCAATAACAATGTAGCCATTTTTTGTCTCATATACTGAAGTTACAGGAATGGTTTAATAACATCCTTTAGGGAACAGCTTCTCTTTCATCACTCTAAGGAACAATACCCAGCCATTGTGTATATTATAATGGTTCAATCTTATACACTTGCAAGCCAAAGAGGAATTTACTGGAACAGAACCGCAGCTGGAATTAATCCATATGAACAGACTGCAATAAACAGAATGGTGCTTATTTATGTAAAGTGAGAATTTAATCTGTGATTTAATACAGGTCAGGGTATCAGTACACAACAAAGAATAATGATTATATCTTTCTAGTTTCTGCATGGCAGTACTTCAGTTCCCCTTAGAAACGATTTTGCTCTACGTATTCTGTCAAGATGCAGAATGAGCTCAAAGCTGACAGCTAATAAAGTAATTTTAGCCTAAATTCATTCAACAAAAGTTAAGAACAAGAACTGTAGAATTGCTTAGCCATGCACTAGGTAATGCTATACAGGTGCATAAGTTATTATATATATATTTGTATTACTGAATATATATATATACACACACATATATTAGTTTGGTTCAGGGTCTGGTACAAAGAAATGAAGTGTTCAGGGTAAGTCAGTTCCTTGCAAATTCGAAAGGAGAGCTAAGAAATAATTCTGTAAAGAAAAAGACTGCTTTTTAAGTGACAGTTGAAACACAACAAACATCAAAAGAAAGCAGAGATTTACAAAGTAACACTCTCTAGACACAGTAGGGAACTAGAATCAGGGAGAAGAGCAAGGGAAGAGAGACAATTTACTGAAAGGTTAACTGAAAGCAAATCTTTTCACCCAGAAATTACAGACTAGCAAGACCTTTAAGAAAATAAATGTGGAGCATTTTAAAATATGTTTTTCTTCTTAGAAGGAATAAAAATCCTACTATTTCAAAACTCTTGTCTGATTGTTGCAGGTGCTCCTGCCCACTGCCAAGAAATTCATCCATACACCAACAAGGGCTCATGTCTAAAATAACTCTACAGAAGCATTCAGAGATATGCAGATGGAAACAAAAGAACAGGTAAACTGTGACTGGTAAAACCCTAAATAGCAGGAAATAAAATCCTATTACAACAAACCTAAAAACCTGGTACTGGTGAAGACTTTCAAAAACTCAAAAAAAACGTAGATAAGTGACATGGAAATGACATTTTTTATTCATTTCCATATAAAAATATTTATGAATAAACATTTGCTCTTTTGATTTCATACAGCACAACCTGTGACTCCTTACTCTTTAATGTCTTTCAACACATCCACCTAAAGCTAAAAAAATCTCAAAAACATTGAAGAGAAGAAAGAAGCTGCTTAGCTCCAAGGTTTTAAACTCTCTTCCAAATGCACAATCTGGCAATCATCTCAACTAAATAGATAACTTGGTAAGACCTCCTCATTGCATAGTTGGCTAAATAAAGAGGTAATGAGATGTTTTGTTCTGAACACAGCATAAAAGGAACAAGGAGGCACAAGTCTAGAACTTCAAGTGAGCTTCTCTCAGTTTCCTTAAGACAGCCCATGGGGATTGCTCTAAAGCTGGCACAGCCACTTTTACCAAGTCTCATGGCTTTTTGCTGGTGTGAAGAATGCATTAGTCAAGGATGATCACAATAAGTAGTTTTGCTGTGCAAAATTTAAAACCCTGACTGAAATATGATAGACTTTCAACAAACTTACCAAGATCCTGCAGCTCTTCAAATCAACACAGGACTGACAACCTTGATAACTACTGACACCTGAACAGCTTGTGCTACAAGCTGGAAAAGGCACTCCTATGCATTATCTTCAGAATTAGCAATATACATTTTTATCAGAGCAAACATTTAGGGTAATTACCTCATCCCTTCTAAAGTGCTGCAGAGAAACACTTTAAAAAGCAAATAATTAGCCCTCTAAAACACCAGCAGTGCTGCCATTTATCCTTCCTTGATTGGTTTGGTTATTTATATCAAAAAAAGTTGATGTACTCAATTCTACAGTTTTACTTACTTAATGGGGTTTATCCATGTGCAGTGCTCAGAGATGAAAGAATCCTTGTCTTTATGAGGCCAGACGATTTCTAAGACCTTGAGGTTAATTAGTTTCATCATCCTGATGATCATATTTTGAGAATTAAGTTATACCTCAACAGTAAGAGATACTACTTAAGTGGTTAGTGCAAATACACATCATCCTTGATTTAGCTCCTCTTAAGTAAATACTGGAGAATTTTATTAAAATAAAACATTTAATATGTCACAGTTCACCACCATATAATTGGAAGAGTCGTGTTTCGTATGGGACTCATTTTAATTCCCTAAAAACAAGGGAGGTAAAGACCAAAGAAAAAGGCACTTCAAAACACAGTATTGCACAAAATCATCAGAGCATTACTGATTTTTACTTTTCTAGTCTTAAAATTTGTGAGAAATATATCAAGGCATTTTTTTAGAAACCCATGAGAAAAGAATCACTAGAGAACTGTGGGTAATGGGAACAATAATGCCTGCATTAAAAATTCCTTTGCCTTTCAAAAGGAAGATCAAAGAAAAATATTAAACAAAATGAAAAGGTTTTTTTTTTTTTTTCTTTTTATTTTTGGTTCTTTTATATATAGCATCATCCAAGGTTTGAGTTAGGTATTTTCATTTAAAGTTAAGGCTGCTCATGAATAGTTATTCTGAAATCATTTAAATTTTTTTCTCATTATTTTCCTCCTCTGATACTAGAGATTGTATGTTGCTTTCTAAATAGAATGAGATACAGTAGAAATAAAATCTTGTCTTATTTTGCATTTGTAAATGAATAAATGTATATGAAATGTCATGGAAAAACAGTGTTCAAGAAAATTGATTCTTTGCATCATCATGACTGTACAGGAATGTCAAAGTACAACTAATCAAAAAATTTGCCCCTTCTACTGGCTATTTTTACATAATCCCCTTGTAGGTAAACCAACAAATTATGTATTTCACAAATGATCTATATTTAAAAAGAAAAGATATACTAATCCATAGTGGGTGTATATTACACTGCTGTTAAAAAGTGGTCAGTGCACACTGGAGGTGCTTCATAATTATTTTATACCAAGAAAATTGTATGTATGATGATGATGACTGAAAATCAACAATTCCTTGTTATAAGTCAGTTTTCACTATGTCAACCTTACAAAAACTAAATGATTAGTCCTGGAATCATCCGAGTCATGGTCTTAATGAAGATTTATTTTCATTTTCTAATCATCAGAGTAACTTCAGAAAATGCCTCAACAGCTTCTGAATAGCTAGGAAAAAATTTCTTTGTTGAAAAACAATTCTCAGCATCTTTGTTTTGGAAAAAAAGGCAAAAGTAAAAAAAAAATCCTGTTGAGGAAGTTTGTTTTCAAAACAGATAAATGAAATTTGACAGATGGGGGTGTAGCTTGTGCAGAAGTTTGAGTTTTGTCATTCTTATGGCAGTCTTTTCAACAAACTTTGCATATATTCCCTAGAGATGTAGATTTCAGCTGCTAAATTCCTTGGAGCTTCCCTTCACTTCTTTATATTCCTTGTGATCACAGCTTTAGTGAATATTCAAAAAACCCTTTCTCAAGATAAACATTTTACAAATGCAGGAGAAGCCTAGTAGGAGTTTGAAGCAGACATTGTGCCATTTTACAGCTACTAAAACAAAGAATAATATTTGGATTAACCTGTACAGAAGATCACACTTGGATCATTTGCAGTATTGGTTGCACTCATCCTTGAGAATTTCTGGAGTGTAAAACCAGTGTTAGGACTCAAATGGATTAGGAGTTTTCAGAGAAGATGCTGCACATACCAGACATGGACATGTGTTGTCTCCATGACTCTCATTCCCAGGCAATCATTTCACAAGGAACTCAGTGACAGCTACATACACATGTCCAGAGATTTATTGGCCCACCACACACAAATATGTTCTCCATAAACACACTCTTATTAGGGAAAGAAAATAGGAGCAGGAAAAGAGAAAGAAAAAACAGTCAAATAACCTTTCTGAATTTTAAGTAGCTAAAAACCTGTTTTGATTTTATTATCTTACTTTAAGTAAACTTACAGTGAAGATAATATCTCTATGGAGAACCTTTATCTACCTGAATTTCACATACTGGCAACAGAAAAATTAGTGAGGGATTTTTTTGCTAATATTAAACATTTCTTTGTAATGTACTATTACTTAAAACTCCTCTAAGGAAATAAGTTCCTTTCTACTTTTGCTTATGCACATAACAGTACAGGACTCATCTGAGTGCTATCAGTATATCTTCTTCATAATAACTGCAATTTTTTCAGATATATCATGACTGAAGGCATAACAGGCTCACACAGAGGTATGAATTAAAAGCTTTAAAAGGTCAGTTACTGAGGTTGTTCTGTCAAAGACTACTACAATTTATACATGTATATATTTGCACTGCTGTGATGCAAAAATAAACAACACACCAGTCATCATCTTAGCAAGTTCTTCATTATCATTATCCAGTCATTTTGTGGCAACACATACGAACAGATGGGGAAATGTATGACATGCACTATCAAATCCCTATCCTGCTGGTAGCAGCCATTTATTTAAGCAGTAATTCAAAAATCTTTTTATTTTGCTCTTATCTTCTATAAAAGTCTGTGGTCACATTATCAGCTACCTTTCCTTTGGAAGAAATAATATACAAATTGAAACTATGCATGTATCTATATTAAAGTCTTCAGTTCCACTCCCTGAATATTTGACTACCAATCACCAAAATAACAGTGGCTTGATTCATTCATCTCATATGTTTTTATTCTACATATTCAGCATCTTTGGGGGAGCAAAAAATACTACTTGAATTCCTAGGAGCTTTAATATGAGTAAGTCTTGAAGCATTTCAAATAAATTTATATCTGTAGCTGATACTGAATCATATTAGTGAAATTAATAAGCTTAAACTAGGACTTTTAATATTAAACTGAATGTGCATTTGCATAATTCATGTTCAGATACCCAGTTGCAATTTGCACTTTGAAAAAATAAACAGTAAATTAATCATATAATTTTAGAATCAACTGAAATGTAAAACTGCAATTTACAGAATAAAAATGAATATTACAGCAATACAAAAATGCATTAATTGGTAACTTCAATAAAATTAACTTTTACTAGAGTTAGAAGGACAACAAACTTTTCTGAATTAAATTGAGATGTCTATCAGTTTAAAAAAGCCCAGCAAAAGTGTTGAAAACCATTTCAAAACATTGAAATCAGCAAAAAGTCTGTGAAGCATGATTTTCACAAGGAATGTAGTATAGTTCAAAAGTTAATGAAATAAATTCTGAAATTACATCAAAGCCACCTATCTTACTTCAAAATTCTTCCTCCCCTTGACTTCTCAACACACCAGATTCTCAAATTACAAGAGAGAATTAAGATAGCTGTGTATTTGGGCCTGGATAACAAAATTATTTTCTGTTCTGACCTTCATTTAGGTCATACCTACAGGAGGACACTTGCAGGAAGCAATGCAAGGAGCTTTCTTTTGAACACATATGCATCAACAGCTGAGACACCAGCAAAAAAAAAATCAGCTCAAAGTGCCTCTTCATTCCATTCTAAAATCTTCTTTCTCAAAATAAATAACATCATAGAAAACCTGTCTTTTTTTTTTTTTTTTTTTTTTTTTTTTTTGTATTGTATAAGGTTACTGGGCCAGAGTAGAGAAGACTAGAAGCCTTTCTGTTCAAAGAGATTTCAGTGGGTCATCTAGCTGTGGACCTTCAAGAAGCTGTTTTCCACAAGAATGTGGTCTAACTTGCCTTTAGCATGGCATAAAACATGAGCTTACCTTTAAAATATAAGGTACTGTTCTGAGATGCACTTTCTTTCACACAGACACACCAGAGTGCAGGGTAATATACAATCAGTACTACAGAATAAACCCCAAAACAACCAAAACTCTGCCCTACTTTATGCTGGAACTGGCACACTTATTGTTACAGCAAATTATACAGAAAATAATTTAAAAATTGTTATTCTCAATCTTTAAACTCCCTAATGTTTCATATGCTGGGAAGCAAGCAAAAAGCCCATCTCAATACTGAGACACCTTGCTGTATTATTAACACACCTCAAAACCCAAGTTTCTAAAACTGCTTTTTCAGTGAGTGCTGAAATGCCATTAACCACAAGTACCCTACATGAATGGAAATATAAATTTAATTTTTTACCAGGTCCAAATTATAGAATAAAAGCTGCCATGTTACCATGTTATTGCTTTAAAATGACACCACTCATAAAGAAAGCTCAAGGGCCAATTCATTGTGAGGAGTTTCATCTATTAGATGTTTTCTAGATAGCATCTGACATTACCAGTGCCAAAGCTGTAAAACCACAGCTAAAGGAAACATTTTCAAAATTTATGTTTGCCATGCCTTCCAGACAGCATGTTGAACTGCAGGCTGAACTTCTGTGCATTCTGTAACACAGATTCTGTGAATCCACTCTGCCTCTTGCAAAGGAGCAGCATGCCTGGGTGGCCCAAGGACAAGCCTGCCACTCATGGGGTGAGGACACAAAATGCTTCTTCTTCTCCCCTTGGTGTGCCACAAGGCCCCCTTGAATTGGAGGATCTCAAGAAAAAAAACCCCTATTCCTCTACTCTGAAAGTAACCCAAAATATTACAATAAAAAATATTTGCTGAGCACCATTAACCACTATAATTAAGTAACAGCTTGAAAAGACAGAATGTGAAATGTGAAAATGCAACAGAGGATGGACATTGGCTTCAGGAAAAATATTTTAGGTCATTCTCACTCCTTTTTAGAACTTGACATATGACCAGCCTTTATCTTTTTGTCACTTTCCTTCATTATGAGGACTGTAATAAAACACTTAAAAACCACATTTAAGAACATCATGAGCTAATCCCAGGTTGCTTTAGGAATTTGTGTGTCTGAACTCGTCATCTCTTAACAGTCAAAACTTTCTGATTTAGATTAGTGACGTTGGTTGATTTAAAAAAATGGGTGGTTTGGAAATCATTGTATTTGTTTTGAAATATTTTAAAATTTTTGTTGTAAAAAAGAAAAGGATTTAGATCCTCTTCCATTGAACATGTATTCTTTCACGGATCAGAACTGCAGCCTCCGGGCACCTGATATTTCATGTGTGAAATCTGTAACCTCTTGTCTAGTGGACTCCACCTCTTTTTTATAGTCAAGTAATAACAGCAATTAAATACTGATTCTTGCCAGTACTTTCAGAATTAATGCAATTAAGTGTGAGTCTTAAGCTAGTCACAAAGGCTCAATGCGATTGCCTTCTCATGAAGCTGTAATGAATAAAATCAAACAGCAGGAATTCCACTGGAAACAATGAATGGTAGCAATCTACTTCATCTTATATTACACTGACTGCTTCATATAATTTCATTTCATTTCTACATAAAATAGAGAATTCTATTGTCTGCTCTGCTGCCATTTCTTTTGATGTTTGGAATATATTTAATTATACAAGGTCACATCTGAAGAGATAAAGCTCTCTGGAGAGAACAAAATTGAACTTTTCCATATCAGATCAATTCTCTCCACAGAAATGAATTCTTTATTACCCCAAAATTACATGGTATTATCCTGAAATGACATGATATGTCTTATTTCTCATATAGCACATTCCTGGAATTAGGCTTGAATATAAAAGAAAACTAATGGTTCTGAGAATTGGCTGCTCCAAAGGCTTCACTCTTTCATTACTCACTCTTGATAACAGGCAGTCCACAGTAGGAAAAGCAGGAAGAAATATGCTAGTTGCATTTAGAGATGGGAGTTATGGCCTTTTCTTTACGATGTTGCATAAAAAATTATGGCAAATTATAACAGCTGTTACGGATGTGCTAAACCTGCCAAAAGTCTGTTTGTGCCAAAAGATTGCTTTTCTCCTCCCCAAATTCTAAATGAGGAGTTCTTCAGTCTTTCAAAGGCTTAAGAAATATTTGCAATGGGGTGAAAGAGAAAACGAGTAATTAATGTGAAGGCAAATGCCACCTAAGGTAAAAAGAGATTAAAAAATTTCAGAAAGTCTTTTTATCCCCATATAAAGTACATTTGAGAACAGAGACTCATCACATAGCTCTATATTTTAGTCCTTAATACAAACACTGAACTTTCTGAATTGTATCTAATACTCTAACGTGCAAATCATGTGTAATTATTGTACCTAACACTCAAAATGTGTAAATAAAACTAAACATCTATTCCATTTTTTTCTCTAGATTTGTTTTAGCTACTTACTATGGTTTTATAAGACAGCAATTGCTTTACAAGCAAAAAGGGAGCTGCAGAGCTGCTGGAGTTTGATACCAGTGGGTGAGCTTTACCTGAGCCCTTGGTTACATTCTGCATCTTGTGGCATTTACAGTCTTTTAGGAGGCAACCTCAGGACAGCCTGCAGTATTCTTCATAAAGTACTGCTCTTGTTGTTAATGGCTCAACATTTTTAGATGTGCTATGGGTTTAAAATAAACTGCAAACTATGAGCAACCTCTGCAGCAAACTGCATTTGCAGATGCAAGGTGCTACAAAGATATTGTATGTACAGAGGAATCAAGGGACTGCAGCTGAAAGCAGAACAGTTTTTTCAGTCTGGGCACAAGATTACAATGCTCTCATTTCAAACTGCCCATGCTTTTCGAAGATATGCAGAACTGGCAAAATCAAAAGAAAGTTTTGTGAAAGCTGTGGGTACAAGCTTGAAAAGGCCATGTTCTGCCAACTAATTCACAATAGAATGCACACATACACTGCACAACACTTCCTAATCTTTCCTACATTCATTAAACTTTAATTAGGCTTTATTTAAAATTAGACTTTAATAAATAGTTCAAACTCCTGTTTCCATTAACATATTGTTAAACACCCCCAGATTTCCCAGGTCTTGAAATAAAACAATGGGGCTACTCTTTGATATGTCTTTGTTACAAAGTTTTCAAGGCATTATGCTGTGTACAAGTGTCTGTTCAGATGCTTCATAATTTATTACTTTCTTATTTATATTTGCTTGTTTAGCAAAGATAAGCAAAGCAACAACAAAAAAACCCACCCCAGAAATGTAGAGATAATTACAGACTGAGTTCTTTGAACAACTTCAAAACTGTTTATCAAAACTAAAAAATAATAAAACTATCTGCAATTCTGAAATCTGAGAACAGGTCAGAACCATTTCCATGTCCAAGAGTATGATGCAAGGGAAAGTGAAAATGATTTTGGATTCACTTCTCATATTTTAAAAATTATTTTTAGTTTTTTATTTTCTATTGTTACAACTGTGGAAATGTTTAATGGAAGCTACAATTCTTCACAGCAGAAATTACTGACTTTCAGAAAACCTTATTTTTCCAAGGAGAAACCCTTAACTAAAATAAATTATGAAGACCATTTATGTTATTATCACAACAGAAATAATTTTCCTTCCCTTGGCTAACAAACAACAAAAATTAAATTAGCTGCTTTGCTGCAGAATCTGTAAATATCAGTCATGATCTAAAAGACAAACAGAAAGCTCCTGAGGCAGGAAGAGTCTGTTTCTATAATGGTTAGCACATTCTGCACATAACTACAGTATAAACTAAAAAGGATCAATAATAAAATGACAATTGGTCTCAACATTTAACCCTGGCATAGGGTTAAATTATGTGGGCTTTGCAGCAGATCCTGGACCAAAAGGAAAAATTACCATGGCAATACTGCTAGTTTCACGTGAGTAGGACATATCCTACATTTCAGTGGGACTGGAAAGGGACCAGACTTCTGAAGACTAACTTACCCATGATTTCTGCTGTGGAAATAAAGGGGAAAGGTGGTAATAAAAGATTGAGATCCAATCATATAAACCCATGAATGTATGTATGAACTTTTTTATCTTTTAAAGAATAGGTTATTATTTTCATTACTTGGGTACCTTTTTTCTTGGGAAAAAGAGAGGGTAAGAAGTGGACCTTGACTACCTTGGACCATACTTCAATAATTTGAGACAAATCTCCAGATTTCTATTTCTGAGCAGCAGAATTCAGTCCCAAATAACTGAATGTAAGTATCCTTATAAAGAATTAGCATGATGGCCATTTAACAGTATGATGATACCACAAGCACTGTAGAAAAACATAAAAATGGCTTTCTGTTAAAATCAATCCCTTTCACTTTCTTAAAACAACAGCATCTCTTTTCCCATAAATATTCCTCTCCCATTAAATACTTACTGATCCATATTCTGTCTACTTAGACCATAACTTTAGAAATTATTTTCCTTGTAAAAATATAGCGTTGAATAACTCTGTAGTTGTAAACTTGGGAAAATTTAGTTTATTTCAGAGAGGATATGTAAGTGCTCTAAGGCAGGGTTACATGCCCAGCCCAACATAGCTGTGTGAAAGTGCCTAAACCTGGATTTTATTTTATATCACTCAGGCTTTATTTTATTTATTGCATAAGGAATTTTAATGTGTGCAATTTTTCAGCATCACTTTTATCTTGAAGCAGTTTAGAGCAGAAGTCCTTTGTGGGTTTAGTTAGCCCAGCATCTTCTGAGAGACTGATAGCAGGTAATTTCTGTAAAGCATATGAGAACAGATGAATTTGCCATTCTATCTTTCCATGTGTCTCTCTGCTTCTACAAGTGTGACCCTCCATGTCCTGAGGTGAAGGGCCTGCCTACATAGTTATAAAGCCTCAATGAATTTGCCTTAATTTTTTCCAGTCTCGCAAATCAATACAAACATTTAGCATCCGTGACACTTGCAGCAAAGCAATTTCATATCATTGGACATTCCCACTCCTCTTCTACAAAACTATCCCCATTCAGTGCTGCCACTCTTGAACTGAGAGCATCCCACACAGGATTCAACCTGCAGCTGGATCAAAGCTTTATTAATAGCATAACAAGGTCTCCATTTGGTTTGCTCACTCCTTTCCTAAGTTACTGCTATGGCCACTATTTCAGAGTTAACCCTTCAGTCAACATTTCCTGCTTTCAGCTCTATGGCTAAGCTGGCATCAGTTCATTAAACAACATGGAGGAGGAAAAAAAATTAAAATCCATAAACTATGATGATATGACTCAAGGACAATACCATCATTATGGTAAGTACTAAGCAGATACAATGACTACATCAGAATTTTACATATGCACTCAAACTCTAGGCACTCTGCAAAGGACTAATATTAGTCAGCATAGTTTCATCTTTTAGTCAGCAAAACATCAGAAGGCATTTTTAAAATGCTTTTTATTTTCTGGAGCTGGTTAATTTTTTTATATATCTAAGAAATAACTACAGTCTCTTTTTGAAGAAATCACCAAAATGAGAGATGACAAAGAGTATCCATCAGATCTTTGACTACTGTACAGCACCAGTTTCCTAAATAACAATTCTAATTACCTAGTCTCCCTCCCCTTTGAGAAGAGTAATGGAACTTTTCAAAGCTTTGTAGAAATGTACTGAGATAACTTACTGCTACTTTCCCTTTAAGAAACCCTTCATTTCTTGAACTGTCAGCAAATCTCATACACCAATATAGCTGAAATTATTTGCCTCAATCACTGGTAATACAGCTCGAGGTGCTACGTCATTCACATCACCCAGACATCAGCAATTCCCTTGTCCCTTCACCCTCCAGTGCCTGAGCTAACACACAGCTTGAGAAACTATCATGACCCTCCAGCTAACTTCCAGTTAGGTTTTTTGTTAATGAATTTTGTAATTCAGCTTCTCTGAACTCCCTGGATTCAGAGGCTTAAGGCATTCTCTGTAATAAGACCTGCATCCCCTTGATAAACTTTCCTCACTTTATGGGTAATACCAGCACATACTCAGTCATCAGGCACAGTGCATATCCCAGCTGTTCAAAATAAAAGAAAAACTCCCACAAAATCTTTTCATCTTGCAGGTATCATATTCCATGGCTATTCTGGAGACTAAGCAATATTATTGTCTTCATGGTGCTAACAGTCTAATTGCTTCCACCAATATCCTTGAAACAGTAATACTGCATCTAGAGGTCATACATGCATAAGGCTAGAGCAACAAGTAAATTAAAAAGGAAAGTTGAATCAGGTGGTAGAGTGAGATATGGCATGGCCACCACCAAGAGAGAATGATGAAATTATGGAAACAACAAAGAACCTGAAGGAATAATATAGAGCAGTGCACCTGCAACCTGAAACTAGTGACTTCCAGTAAAACTTCAGGGGGATGTGTCCCAAGAAAATCCTGTCAGAGATATCTCAGTCTTGGTTACCCATTTAACAAATAAGAACATTTTGCACTGAATACTCTTTCAAAGGGAAGGAGGGAGATACTCTGGATGCTAAAAGATCACATTTCTATAATGCTTCTGGAATCTCATGACAATCAGTGGCACAAGAGTTGGAATTTGTTGAAAATTATCAGACAGGTATGGCACAGCAAATACCTCAGCTTTGCAACAGAGGGCAGGACCAGCACATGGAATCAGAAAGAACTACTGCCACACTGTGGTAGACTGTTAAAAAAAAAAAAAAAAAAAAAAAAAAAAAAAAAAAAAAAAAAAGAAGAGGTGATTTCTTTATCTAAGGAGCCTGCAGGGTATCTGTGGTAAAAGAGAAGTTTCCCTTCTGTAATCACTCTGCTTTATTACTGTACCAGAAATAAGAGACTGTGCAATTGCATGAAATATAAGAGTTCACCTCCTGGGAAATGGCTGAGCAGTCACAATGCCACATTCATGTAACAAAGAATAAATCAGACAAAGGAGCTAGTTTGCTGGAAAGATGACAGCTTTTGACTAAATATATTTTGGCATAAAAATAGGCAGAAAAGAAAAAATTTAATAGATATTTTTAATAAAATACTACATTTTATAAACATTACATGATTATGGAGTACAATCATACACATGCTACAATATGGCAGCTGAAACTCCTGTCTCTTTTAAGATGCTAAACCAGCTTTAAAAAGCTAGAGACCTTAAATGTGCAAAACTGCAGCATATTTAATAAGAGAATTAATTTGTCATTAAAAATTTGCTGAATAATTTTTTCAAGCAACCAGTCATTTCAAGTAGATCATAGCAATTGATGCTGTGACAAGCAAAGATATGATTCTTGGTTCTAGCTTATGTTCACTACGAAAGATGAAAAAATAGGATTAAAGAATCATTTACTTTGGAAAAGAGCTCCAAGATCATTGAATCCAACCCAGCAATGCTAAGTCCACCAGTAATCCATATCTGAAAGTGCCACATCAAAGTGGCTTTTCAGTTCTTCCAGAGATGGTGACCTAACCACTTCCCTGGACAACTTTGTGCTTGGTAACCTTTTCAGCAGAAAATTCTTTCTTATTAGCTAATCTAAATTGTGATTTATATACACATCCATGTAAGTAAAAATTCTTTTACTCAAAAATTCCTCTTCCATGCATAACAGAAAAAATAACTTAATCATGCAGTTCTTTTTCAAAAAATCCAAAAAACTTCCAATGAGATTAGTATCTACAGATTGCCTTTGCATTTTAAACTTTTAGCATTAAAGATTGCTCAAAAGTAGTCCTAAAAGACTGCTTAGAGAGTGATTTGAGAAAGTGATACACTTTTGAAATGTGTGCATGTGTGACATGTTGAAGAAATGTTGAGAAATACCAGAGGAAACAAGTTTTTAATGTTTTGTGAAACTTTCAAAGGAGGTATCCAGGCTGAAGCTGAAAGGAGATGAAAATCAGAGTCTTGACAGCTCTGCTTATCACTACAGGCTGCTGAGAAATCAAGCTCTCCAGAGGCTGAGCCAGAACATGAAACAAACATCTCTCAACTTACTGGGATATACCAAATAATGTTTCCCAAAAAAAAAAAAAAAAAAAAAAAGAAAATATTAATTTCTCCAGCATTTATACCTACTTCCTTCAAGTGGGTACATTAGTAAAATTGTTTAATTTGAAAATCAAGAAGCAGTTTTTGTCATTTTCAGTGCTATGAAATCCATAACTGAAATCAAATTACATTTCTTCAATTTTTCCTCCTACTGTTAGAAAAGCTTTTACTTTTGTAACTTAACTAATAGCTTTATTAATTGAGTCAAGCACAGCTTTAGAGAAAAGAAATTTGATAAGGTATGATTTTCTGCAAAACGTAGAAAACACATTTCAATTATGCAGAATCTGAAAGACAATAAAGCAATCACATTCAACAAATTAGGATAAGAATTATGTTGAAGTGATAGTTTCTCAAGTTTATCTGATACTAAAAAGAGCACATGAAGTTGCAGAGGCACAGCTTACAGCTTTTATATTCAACTGCTGTGCAAAGTTGGTGTAAGCCAGTGTTCACAGATGGAAGTGCAGGGAGCAGAAACAGCTACTAAGACATGCTAAACCAGGTATATTTTTGTCTCCTATCCTCAGGAGTTGCAATGGCACTGTAAAAGTGCCAGGGTAAGTAGAAACAAAGGCATTCAAAATGATGTGCTGTACCTTTTTATTGTATGCTTTTATTTTGGTGCACACATTTCCATTCCCACATGCAGCTGAATCCAGTCCAAGTCATTGCAAGAGACGTAACTATATTACAGCAAAGAGTGGAAGGATTCATTCCAGCAGCTTAGGAGGCCTATGCCTTATGCCTTGAGGGATCAAACATGCCTTATTACTGACTATTTTTACACACTTCTCATTTTATGGACTTGCTGTGCTGAGCCCACAAAGCTTTCATCTTGCTGTTAAGGTGCTCAGAAGGAAAGTGGCGTATTCGGCCACAATCTCTGAGGCTGACCAACGGATAAGGAAAAGGAATGTCTTAGTACAATCCTCCCTGAGAGGGAGGGCTAAGTCCCTGCATGCAGCTGGCAGAAACCAGCAGCTCCCCCACTCCTGGCACTCTGCACAGACATTAAATAGTGATTATTTTATGGGGACCATTTGCTTTCTCTCTGTATTCTTTTACAGCATCCACAGAAGTTGAAATGCTCCTAAGTGTTGTATTGCTTTGTAGCAGCATCACTCGAAATTGAAGGCTCGGGAGTGACATCACAGAGACAGTTTATACCTGAATCACATACTTCTCTGCTCTCAGGGATTTCAGTTCACCTGCATGTTCTGGAAGTATATTAGAAGTTACCAAGATATGTTATTTTCACATAAATCGAGTTTTGGTTGTTCTAAAGCATTCGGTTTCCTGAATCACAATAAATACAGCAAAACACAACCCAACAACAGCAACACAACATCAGCACTCCCAAAGTTCCCTCCTCAACTTGTTTTTATTCTCTCATAGCAACAGCTATGATATCTTAAGTGACTTTGCAATGACTTTGTTGGTCCATTTCATTTTTCCTGAGTAATCTTAGACATCCTGGCCAGTTCTTAAAGTGGTTTCCATAGCTCAGATGTCAACCAATATTGGACATTCAGAATTAAGAGCTGAGGAAGAGACAAGATTAAAAAAAAAATAAAACAGGGACTGACCTATACTCCTTAGGCTATCTTTGTAATGGAAGCATAAATTTAAAGAAAATAATAACTTTTTTGAGGTGACACCTGGAAGCCTTCTCTCTTTTTCACCATTTTTCAGTACTGTCCTACAAAAAATACCATAAATTTTTCCCCTGCTACTCTATGCAGTCTAAATTCTTTTCCACTTTTTTGCTGTGACCAACCAAACTTTTTTCCTGCCTTTTAAACTCTCCCAGTAAATTTGGAAACACAAAGTTTAGCATTATATATTACACATGAAGGTCAAATACCTTGAGGCAGTTTTCACAAATAAGCAGTAACCCAGTGCACTAAGGATGACCAGACCAAGGATGATTTGGTACCACTCAGATTAGATACAATGTTCATGACTGAAAACAAAGGCTTCAAATTAATACAGGGAACTGAAGAGAGTGGAATTGCTTTTCCAAACATCATCAGAATCAGAGTACCAGCCCTAGAGAGCGATGATGCACATGAACAACTCAAGTCTTTTCAAGTAAGTATACAGGTTCTGGAACAGTCACAGCCAAGGGACTGCTTTAATCTCATTAAAGTGCAACTTAAACTCTGTGATATTAGCCAGGTTCAGTTCAGCCTAAATCTTAGTTCTGGTAGCTACTTTACAAGGTGGGTAGTTTCTCATGGACAAAAAGCAGAATAATGTACATACCTTCAATACAGTTTGGTATGTAATCTGACACAACTATAACCTGATTTTCATTGTGGCTATAGCACTCCACTGTATGACAATAATTATTTTATTAATAATATAGCACTTGCAATTCCTTTGGAGGGAAAGCTGAATTTATTTTCCTGAAGCTCTAAATAACAAAGTGATCAACATAATAAAACACATAGCTTCCAAATATATCCTGATTCTTTACTCCCAGAACATGATTCTACTGCTACCTTTTTCCCTTCAATTTGATTTCATATAAGAGATTTTGGTGTCATGATCAAACTTGCAAATGCTTCAGTTTATACCCTCACACATGAGAAAAGACTGAGGGAGCCAGCCCTGTTTAGCCTGGAGAAATCTCAAATGTCTGTATCTGCAGGGAGGGTGCTAAGAGGATGGAGCCAGACAGTGTTTGCTAGTACCAAGCAATAGGACAAGAGACAATGGGCAGAAACTGATGCACAGGAAGCTCCAGCTGAACTTGAGGAAGAACTTCTTTACTATGAGGGTAACTGACCACCAGAATAGAGGTAGTGGAGTCTCCCTCACTGGAGATACTTGAAAATAATTTGGACACAATCCTGTGCTCTAGGATGACTCTGCCTGAGCAGAGAGGCTGGACCAAATGACCTCCAGGGGTCCCTTCCACCCATTCTGTGATTCAATCAATCAGTTGCATATTCAGCTGAACAGTTTTGATGAAGTTGGTAGGAACATTTGTCTCACAAAGATTCCTACCACAGCTAAAAATCAGGGCACTGAACCTTCAAATTTACCAAAAACATCTATGGAAGTACTAACTGAAACAATCATAGTACCAATGATTAAAGTGGGGGTTTCTCTGGTTGGTTGGTTTGGGGTCCTTTTTGCTGTTTTTAATAAAAACTTAACTCTCACTTGTTTTCCTCTGCACAGGTCTCAGTAGTGTTCTTCAGATAGTGTATTCTTCAGATCTGAAGTGCCCACTTAGTGAATTTTGACTGGTATCTGTATTGAAACAAATCTGTGGAGAAGAATTTCTATTATACTTAAGGAAAAGAAAGATTTCTTCTCAGATCTAAGTATCTCCACTCAGATTTTTTATTTAATTTTCAAATGTATTCTGCTTTCAAGCACTTAAACAGAGGGTAGAGATGAGAATTTTGAGGGATGTATTATGAGTTGAATGAGGGTTTTAAACAGTAGTGGATATGCCATTTTGCTGCAGTTTTTAGTTGCAAAAAGTAAACTAAACCAGACACAATAACAGGTAAGATAAAACCTGATTATAGTTTGCATACAACAATGCTGAACCTGTATTATAAAATGAATGATGCATTTACTAATTTCCACTGCTTTTTCAAAAGGAAATTTAGTTCTTGAAGGAATTGCATAAACATGATGGTGTTTTGCTAAGGCTTTCAAATAGATATGTCCTACAATTAGAAAAAGCAAGATTCCAAAATGATAAAGACTAAAAAAAAAAATAAAAAAATTGCATCAGCTAATACACAATACTCAGCTTTGCATGTAAAAGCAAAACTGCTTCATTTTAAATCCTGTACTACTTCGTTTTCAGTTCAACTCTTAAAAGGCTTATTTCCTTCTGATACTGCTCCAGTTGCTCTCTGTGGGAAACTATAGAGTTTATATATTATTCATCCAACTAAAAACCCTGAGGCAGGACCCCTATGGAGACTCTTCAGTAATTGGTCTCCAGATGCTGGTGATATGCAGTGCTCTAAAAGTCCTTAAACATCATGAGAACACAATTCCATCTGCTTTTCAAGCTGCGTATGTTTAAAGGAACAACACAGACTGCTCACCCACATTTTCAGGCATCTCCTACAGTACCTAATTATTCACAAACTCATGTGCATCAAGCCACAATTTATGTGGCTAATGTAATAGCTTAAAAATTTTCAAATTAAATAATCACTGTATTATTTAATAAATATCTGATGCAGCTGAAAGACCTATCCACAAAAACAGTACACAGCAGCAAGATTATCAATTGTTTGTTGTTCCCAGAATATACATGAACAGGAGGTGGAGAGTGAAAAGATTATCAGTAATCATTTTGCACTAACATACCCTGACAAGATGCAGGTATGTGCAGTGAAAGTTCATTTAGCATTTGCATTCATACCCTGAAACAATAAAATTACAACAATGCTTAAATCTTAATTTCAGTGTGATTCTGACATGGACATTTATGCAATTCGCTCAAATAGAGCCTCAAAGCAGGGCTATAATTATTTTGTTCTCAACTTGAATGGCCAATCCCTGCATTTTCTTGGACCCTGCAAACTGGGAATAATAAACATTTTAATATTTCTTTTTCCAAGAATAAAAACTTGTACTGTAGGCACATCCAGGTGCATAAAAGAACTACATAATACGAAATCAGAGGCTACTCATGCTAGAAGCAGCATGGACTAGGAATCATGGTTGACAGAGACATGCTCCTCAAGAATAGTGAAAATAGAAACTGAACTGGGTAAGTAATGCTACATGTTAACAAGAGGAGTACACCAGGTAATAACAAGGAGTAAGATACATAAAACAGAACCAGCTTGGGAAGAAAATAAATTTTGTCTCAAAAGGATGAAGCAGTGTAACATCAGAAGTCAGGTTCAGGCCTTCAGGATGACACAGGAAGAAAAAAGGACCAGCTGCTGCTTAGTGATTGCAAGTGCCAACAGATTTCTCACCAGGTTCAGGCAGTAGCTTAGAGAACATATGTGATAACATCACTGTCACTGCCTACAGTAAAGCAGCCTTGAAACAGACCCATGTGGCAATGGTTTTGTGGTGCTTGGTTATGCAAGTTCTTACACCTGTAAGGAGGCTGCTCTCCAAATCTCTGCAGCCAAGGACAAATGCACAAGAAATCAGTAAAGTGTTCTAGACTGGAGAACCAGTCTAACCTAATTTTTATTTTACTCTTTAGTCAGGCGTGCTTATTCAGAGGATGCTGCCTTGACTCTTAGAGCTAGTCAGAACTTTAGATCCAGAATGTCTTTACTTCTTACTGTCTCAATAACAGTGGTGAGAAATCTGTTGGCACTGCAGTCCAAAACTAAGGTGTGGTAAAACAGCTTTGTAAAATAACTAAAATCATCAACCATGTGGTAAATGACACCTTTCTACTTTGTTTAAACAAGTTAAATTTTTTATATTTTTCACTTCCTCTTAGAGAGAGCATAGAGTCTTCTGAAGCTCCTCTTGAGAGTCTCCATTTCAGATCTGGTGAGAACAAATGCATTGTTTTTCTAGCTAAGCTACATATTTGTTTTGTCAATTCACATTTGGAGGCAACATTCAGCAAAATATCCTTATAACCACCTTCAAAATATACAAAGGATGACAAAAAGGTGATGAGAACTCAGTATCTCCTTCTATAAAGAGCATTCACCCCATGACATCTTTGTTCCCACATCTACATATTAGCTTTTCTCTTAGTAACAGAAACCAAATTAATTTAAAGATGCTTAAACTCAATCCAAGAAAAATGAAAACAATATATTCTTCTGAATAGGTATAAAAAGACAAGGCCTTTAGACAAGAAAAAATACATCTGTGTGTTTGTATCCATGTGCACACTTAACATTTGTAAGAAATTTTCTCCTTTGCAGAATTTTTATGACTCTGGAAATCATGATTCAGAGTTTTGACAAGGAGTTGGGTAAAGAATCTTGCACATGCATAGGAAGAAAAAATTGAGTGCTTATAAATTGTAAATACTATAATCAAATAACTGATGTAAGCTACATAGTGTTCAAAAACACAATACTTGAAGCAATTACAAAATAATATTTGAAACACCTGCTGCTTAAGGCACCTTAAAGGCATTCATCCAGTATCTGATGAAGTACATGCAGCAGAATAAGTATACATTTTCAGCCTATTTGTCTTTTGAAATTAAAGAAAGGTATGCACCATAGCTGCACTTTTCATTAAAATTTGGAATATTCTCTGATGCAGTGAGCATCCCTACAACTTCATTACTGAACTAGATGGTCCAAAAAGCTATCCACAAAGTTACTGAGTTTATATTTATGAGGTTTCATAGCAGATTATATAGATCTGAACCCTTCTGACACACAGCACCTCACACTCAGTATTTGAAGTTTAAATTACAAAGCTAATATTTGAATATTTCTCATAAACAGGGTAGCATTCTGTGATTGTTGTACTGCAAGTCTTAAAAATATTTACTATTTGCACTTATTATTACTCTATGCCATCATTCCACTGGGAAAATGACACTTCACTGTGAGATGACTTCCACATGGAGCAACTAGGGAAATGCATTTCTAACACTTGGAAAGTAAAACAACAGTTCAGGGAATTACGGCTCACAGCTGAGAGTTTTGAAGAGATTATATTAATTTTCTTAGAGTAAATCACCGTAGTAGAATAATCAAATTTGTGACTCTGAGAAATGCATAAGCAAAATAATCTCAGGAGGATTGGGAGCATGAAACAATTACAGAAAAAGGCAACTTTATGGATTTTTATTTACTGTAGTTGTGTCCCAAACCCCTTTGAAAGAGGCCTGTTTCTGAACAGATTTGTTGAGGGAAAACTGAAACACTGAAAGCAACATCAAAGCACATGGAATAAATATATATAATACTCCATTTGTATACACACTTGGCTAAATAACCCCCACCTGTGATGGACTTTTCATGTGGGTTTAGAATACAACTGGAAGGCAAGACTAAAGCATTTCTTTCCATAATTAATATATCTGGAAATCAGCACAATGAGAAAAATAAAAACAACTGCAATAACCTAATAAATATCATGAGACAAATATTTTTCCTACATCACATTAAAGGATAAAACATTGCCATCAGTTGGGAGATTATTTTGAATTCAGAATCAAAAATATGCTATAGTTTATTAGGTTGGCTTGACTTATAGAAAAGACCCTGCTTACATCACTCTAATATCATTTTAGATTACAGTAAGTTTATGTCTAAGTTTAAGTCTTAAGTATTATTGATTATGAGAAGTTACTATAGCTATACAACATTGATGTCTTTTTGTCTTTTAATTGGGAAGAATGTTCATGAGAGATGACAGTGGAATTACAATCAAAGTAAATGGTCCTCCTGAACAGAGTCAAAGAATAATAGTTGTAGGATTGCACTGGTGAAATGTCTTAGCCATCCTCTGTAGGAAATACTTTTAGAACTAAAGAGTTGTAAACATATTAAGATAATGTTTTGAAGGCAGCATGACTTCAGCATCAACATGCTGTGTTTGCCCTCTTTGAGGCATTAATGCTTCATTTAAACCAAAAGAAGACTATACTCTTCTTCCTACAGCATGCAAAAAACTCTTTTGCATTGTAATAAATACTAGACTATGCACAATGTCACCAGTAACAACTGTACATTAATTGGGCAGTGGGGGTGGAGGGAAAGCAATAAAAACATTCTATAGGCCTATAAGGACACATTTCAAGTGTGGAAAACCATTATATGCCTATAACCAAACACTTAAATTTTTTTGTCTATTACATGTACAACGCCATGTATACCATGTATATTGAAGTTGCCTTCGCAAAGCTTCAGTGGAGTTATAAATGAAGTGGTAGCTATTCATACAAGACCTCTTAAAAGCACCATAGAATCATTTAACAGCAAAAATACATTCACTTATATGCTTACCCTTTCTAAACATCAAATAGATCAGTAAACAAATTATCAGTTTGCTGGAATGCAATCCTTTTATCTCAACTCCTCTGAATTCAGAAGGTAAAGACTGGTGCTTCCCAAGCACCTATACCATAAAAATGGTTCCAGTTAGGAACCTGTTTAGGAAATTTGAATTGCTTCTGGCACATAGCAAATGGATGAATTTGGGTAGAAACATGTTACCAACAGACTCTAGAATTTGGTGTTTCCAAGCCTTTCTGGAGAGTCCAAGAGCTGCCTGACTGCAGTGTTGCAATGCCCATCCTGAAAACTCAGATGGGTCTGGCCATCTCCCAGGGCTCACTTTCATCCAGGTTTCACTGAAGGCAAAACTCCAATCCATGACCAGAGGATATCATTATGATGCACTGACACACTTCATTTGCTCAAGTAGCACAGTATCAGAAAGAAACAGCTGGGTATAAACTAACCCCTCTACAGCAATGCTTTCATAGCTGTGGAGGAACCATAGGCAAAATTGCATCTGGAATATAATTTTTTTCAGTAATCAATAAATCTGATCTGTATGACCTCACTTAATGACATTTTTTTGCACATCCATAGTACCTGGAACAAATGAATTTGATGTTGCAATTATACTTCATAGGATAAAGTGCATTTATTTCCCTTTTACGCCCCTCAACCTAATATCTTTTGAAGTCTATTCCTGTATCAAGACAATGAGAAATACCATTAACATTTTTTCACTGTCTTCTTTTGTTGTACACACATAGTGTAAACCAGAACAAGCTAGGTAGTTTTTAATTCTTTACTGTGAGGACAATGAGACACTGTAACAGGCTGTCTAGAGAAGTTGTGGATGCCCCATCCCTGGCAGCGCTCATGCCAGGTTGGATGAGGCATTCAGTAACCTGGTGTAGTGGAGCTGTTCCCATCTATGGCAGGGAGCTTGGAACTAGATGATATTTAAGGTCTCTTCCAACCCAAACCAGCTCTCAGTAACTCCTAATAATACCAGTGCAGATTTTGGCTCATCAGCACCTACTGTTCCCTTCTGCACACCATTTTCTGCTGCACTGCATTATGCAGATTGCTCCACTGTGTTTGGATTCATTCAAGTATCACCAGAGGCAAAGGCACAGCACTGGAGACAGCATCAGGAGGAACATCGTGGCACAGTTATACAAAACAGGGTTGCTGAGAAAAACATGAAAGTTGCTAGGAAGGAAAATTCCTGAAAACCTGATGTGGAGGAAAGACACGTGGTATTCCATAATGCAACAGCCTTAAGGAGATCTTCATGACTCAAGGAGACTTGGATCAAAAGAGAGTATTTGTAAGAACAATAAATTATGTAGTACTACTACTCAACCAGATTAATCACAAGGACAGGAGGCCCAGGCCAGCCCAGAGCAGTGGATGAAACTCACCCTACACTAAGTAAGCACCTGAAGTAATCTCTACACCATTACTAAGAACTGAAGGAATATGGAAATCCCAGAGGGCTGGAAGAGGCAGACATGGTATCCATCTTTATAAAATACAACAATTGAGAACCTGAGAATTTACAGACTAGTCCAAATAGATTTGATCTCTAAAAAAAGAAACATTAGAGCAAATTTAAAAAAAAAGACAAACCAAAAAGAAGAGAAAAAACCACAGGAACCTATGAAATAGGATGAGAAACAAACACAAGTTTTCCAATAGCAAAGTATTGCAAACAATTCAGTTTTGTTCTTAAACAGTAAGAGAAAGTTAGACAGTATAAAAAAAGTGAATTTTAGCAAGGTTATTTGACATGATGCCCTAGGATTTCTTGTAATGAGCATTACCTGATATCCACAAACTTTTCAGAACAATAAAGCCTTATGATGTAGAAGTAACTTCAGTTCTTGCTTTCCCTCTATATAAAAGAAGATATCTATATTTATATATATATCTATATATATATATAAATATACATATAAATATATATAAATATATATATATATATAAATAGATATATATATTTTTAAGCAAAAAACAAACACACATCTGTAGAAACATAAAATTAAGACTAAAGGGATTGGGATTAATTCATAGTCAAGGAAGACAGGGTACTCAGCTGTTTATATGTAACAGCACCATAAGATTTATAAACATCAAAGAAAGATTTGAAGACAATTGTGAAGTACATACATCAATATTTTAAAGGATTGCACAGGCTCTCCTAAATGTATGTACATCTGAGGCCATGTTTGAGAACTCAGTTTTAGTAAATACAACATGGTATCTGGTGCAAATGGTAGCTACATATCTGCAAGTACACATAAAAAACATCAAATAAGAAAACACACACCTTAAAGCTGATGTGCAGCCATGGATTTGATAATATTGTAGCAATCATTTTACTAACTCCCCGTCCCCAAATATTAACACTCAAGAGCAGATGAAAATACTTGCAGATTCTCCTAGACACCGAAACATATGTGATGCCACCTTTGGTTTCATGTAAGAATATAGTTATAGTGAAGGCTGAAATACTAAAAATACAAGAGAAAGACTTAGATTATCATAGGAAAGGGATAAAGAACCAACAAAGATAAAAAATTCAGGAAAGCATGAACTAGTTTAGAAGCAAAGAGGGGAGAAAAAAAAAATCTGTAAAGGAATCAGAACCTCCCCATAAACACAAACAAATACTACAGCAAATCTACTATAATACATATAAAAAGGCTTTTACCAAAAAAAGAGTGAAGGTACTGCAATGAGGTATAAAACATAGATTGGGGCTCTTGGTGACTAACCTTAAAAGATTTATACAGAGTATTAATGAAGAATGGTTTGGATCTGACTGGAAAAGAGAAAAGGGCTAAAGCTGCTTACTTTCTGTGTTATGTACAGTTAGAAGATGAAGCAGGATCAAGCTGTAGGCAATTAAAAGTGAAAACCAAAACCCATTAGAAATAGGGAATACCACCTCCTGGAACATTATACTTGTGAAGATGGAAACCCCAGGGGAAAGGTGCTGTGGAGAAGAGACCACCTTCTTTTGGAGTAGGCAGAGTTAGTCTGAACAGAACATCATCAGAAACGAAGACAATATAGGGCAATATGGTAATAGACTCCCAGTGGGGGAGCCATGTGTCTGTTCTGCTTTAGGAGGACATGCACACTCACTCCAGGGAGGAGGGAACACAGGAAAACAGCAGGACAAGCTGTCAGCTCTGGGTCCATTGGGGCACGGGAGGATCTTCTGCTCAACAGAATGTTTGGTATTTTCTCATTTTCTGTAACAGAAACTGAAAACAGGCCTACCCTTGATGGCCTGTGGGAAAATGCAAACTATATGGAATCTGACACACAGGTTTATTTGTGGTTTTCTACTTTTCCTCCCTCTGTTGCTAAATGTTCAGATACTAGAGGCTGGCTTTCAGGGGAAGGAAAATAGCAAAAAACTTCTGGACTAGGGCAGTTTAACACAGCAGTGCACATTAACAGCACAAATAAACATTCTAATTTTATACAGAAACTGGTTCTTTTTCCTGTCTATAAGATTAAGAAGCCAGCAGTGTTTTTTATTTTTGCTTTAGGATTTTTTTCTTCTTTTATTTTTGCAGCTACAAATTTTCTTTTAGCTTCTTTGAAGAGCCTCCTTTCACAGGATTTCTAGATTGTTTCCAACTTCCTTAGCAAACACATTGGTAAACACTTGTCCCATTTTTGAATAGTTCTCCAATTCCAAGTGTGTGAGCCTGATTCCATTTACTCTCCTACATGTGGCTTTCTTCAGACCCATCCCTACAACGTTGAGCAAAAACAATAATCTAAGGTGGCTTATTTTTTAAATCAAGAAACTGAAGTTAATGTTTATATTCAAAAGTTTTTACCTCTTTCACTGACCTCGTTTATTTATTTTTAAGGACTTCTTTATATTCACAACCATGTTAGAATTACCTTCATAAAAATGACAAAAAAGAAATTCTATACCTCAACTGTAAGACCTCTGGAAAAATTATATTTTCCTGTTGAGTCTTAGTGAGAAAGGAGTCAAGGTATTTCACTCACAGTTAACAGAGAATTGGCCCAGTAATTAAAAAATTATGAAAGAATGTAATTTTGTTTGGACACCCACAACAAAAAAGCTGAATTCCGTCCTCAGTCACAATATACTAAATACAGATGAACAATCAATGATGAAATCATTCTAATAAAAAATGGGGACAAGACATCAGAAGCACTTTTTCTTGGCATAGAGGAACATAATAATTCAAGGCAGGCCTGAACAGCAAAATATATCAAAACAGATCCTTATTCCCAAGACTGCTTTAAAATTTCTGTGAACTTACTGAATATTCAAAAAGTATCAGCTAGAGCATAACCATAATTTCTAAAAAATTTTTAATACCTGTAAATGTTTTAGGACTGTGATACTGACCACAAGCTGACCACAAGAAAGATGAATGGAACAATGGATTCCCAGGAAAGGAAGAAAAGCCATTTTATAATTTATTTAAAGCTGATCTATAAGTACTGCTGTAACTTTGCTGGCTCAGTAGAATTAAGTGGTGTATCAGGTGAGGACCTGCCCCCAGCTGTGTCATGGTGTCATGTCAGACAAACTCCACCCAGAAACTAGATGGTAAAACTCTATCCACTATCTTCCTAAAAAAGCAAAATTAACTGAGAATTCAGCGGAAATAATTTAGTTCATATTTGAAAAGTACTTTAAATGAGTATAGACATACATATGCAAACACACACAAACACACAGACTTGTCAAAATAGAACATTGACAATCCACTCACAAGATGCAATCATTGGGTAGGGCTTTTTACTGCTTTGCATATGGAGATAAGATTGCCTGTGGCAACATATCTGTTTATGCATTGTGGATAAACATTTTCATATAAAAATGTGAATTTGCAGAGAGATGCACTATTGACAGTTGGAAATAAAATTCCACTTTCCACCATTCTGCTCTTCCTCATCTGAACTGTACCTATTTTCATCAAGTTTTGCACATCAGGAGTAACATCAACAGAGGAGGGGAAAGTTAGGGATGTAGGGAAATTGCAGTTATGCTGCTGTGCTCATTTTTAAGCCACTTTCCTGTCCTGAGTTCCTGTCATAGACTGCACAGATGTACAGGCATGACTATTTCAACTCACAAAGACTGGGTCTTCTGCAAGCTAGTTAGACCACAAAGCAGAAAAAAAAATTCTCTTCATTATTTTTACATTTTTCTCTTTCCTTCCTCACAGCTACCATGTAATTCCAGAGTACCAGAGTTGAAAAACTGAATGAATTAAAGCATGCTCACCCTGCATTGACTATGTCCCCAATTACTGCAAACACACTGTTTAAACTGAGTGAAATAACAGTACATATGTGAAAGGAATTCCTCACCTTCTCTTTGAACATATGTAAAAGATTAAATCAACAAAATAGCTGAAATTTTCCAAAGACATTTAAAATGCCCCATTTCCCTGTTGCAATGCTACTGTTTCAGTCCATGAGTCCACTGTTTAGTTCATTCCACAGAACCTCAGGGATGTTCACTGCACTGCAGGATGGGCAAAGCAGCTCACCTGATAGACTATGGATGTGCTGAAGGACCAAATACAGCAACACAATAAATGCAGGCTTTATCTAGTGTGACAGATGTATCAGGAAACATTTGGCCTGTTGGCCTGACCAGACATCACATTCAGCATTCCTGAATCACAAGTCCCTGTCCCCTCACAAGCATATGCACTATACAGAATTTAATGAGCACTTGCCTAGCTGCTCACCAGGAATCAAGATAATTCACTGAGGTTATCTTCTGCTTGACAATACTGTTAAAATGCCTAACCTTTAAGACAATGCTGACCCAATAGTTTTCACTGCCATCTAAATCAGGCTTATCAGATGCAAAGGAAACCAAAGCTGAAAATCAAGAACCTGGCTGTGACTATGATGATCCAAAGAAGTTCTGAACACACCTGCTTATGACAAAGGTGGCTGAAAAAGTGGCTGAGCAACCAGCACACCCTGAGGGATTCAAATCTCTAGACTGGTGTAAGCTGAACAATTCCTGCCAGCCTGCACACCAACACCTACATATCTCAGAGGTAACTAACCCACAGCATCAGGAAAGAAAAGATTTTAATGGTATTTGTATTAGCATTATTATCACCTGATGGTTTAAAAGCTATAGAAATTACATACAAGTTTATATAAGTGCTTTAGCAATAATTTTCTCCTTACTTTAATTCAAAACTTGAGTTAAAATCAAAGATCTCACTTGAATGACTTTTAATTATATTGATTAATTATATAAACAGCATTAATTATTAAAACATGAGAAGCTAAAAGAGCATTTCTGCTTTTTTTTTCTTTTCTGTGGTACGCAGGCTGAATCATTAACCCACCATTAAAAAGCCAAAACAAAACAAACAAACAAACCCCACAAAACCAAAAAGAAATGGAATCACTTTGATAAACAAAACACCCTAAAAGCCAAACCAACCAACAAAAAATAAAAAACCAAACAAACCAAACAATAGGAAGTAAAGGAATTTCAAAAGAGAAGTAGAAGAAAAAATATAAAACAAGAACATTTATTGAGAAGAGGTATTTACTCCTTCCATTCATTCTTCAAAGTCTTTTGACTGTTGAATAGAAAATATTTACTGATTTATTTTTTCCACAAGGAACCACAAGCAGTAAAACTGACAAAATGCACTGTAATGTTCAGTATCCCAAATATCAACTCACCCAATAAAGGAAAAAGAACAGCCAACCTATTCAGCCAGTTCCATTAGTCCAGAGATACTGATGGTGTCATTTCTTTGGGATGCTTTCACATAAATGATGAAAGTAAGGGTCCTTCACAGTTTTCATCCCCCCACACAATTATGTTTGAGCCAAAAATGTTTACCAGTAGTATCGTTTGTTCTGAAAACTGTGTCAAAAATTGCAAAGCAGTTTTTGCTCAGGTCAGTCCATCAATTACTCTTCTATACATTTTTCACTGAATGGGAGTTTCAGTAGGGAACTGCCTCTTACCCCTCAGAATACCAGATGGAAAATCTAGTATGAAAGGACTGTACAAGTCTTGGATATTAGTCCAATAAAATAATATTTCTATTCCAGCTTTGGAAGCATTGTCATGAGCAATAACAATGTGTTCCTGGTCCTGCCAGCATTTTCACACTAACCAAATTTTTGTTTTGGTCCCTAAGATTGTGCATGCAACTAATATTACAGACGAATGCTCACTGTGCAAAACTGAGATACCTGTGCATGAAGTCAGTGAACTCTTTCCATCCTGTCAAGTGAGAATAGTTTCCAATTGTTTAGCACACACACAGAAGTTAAAAAGTTAGAATGTTTAATGGGAAGAAAAAACCCAAACTTTTGAATTCTGAATGCTTGCTGCCTTTTCAGCATCCTCTATTCTCCTGTGCAGCGCAGTTTGATGGTTTTCTTGCTTTAAGGAAGAAAACATGCTTTCCAAGGACAATAAAGGGGCTAAGAAGGCTGCACTTAATTGGAAGACTAAATTTGCTCGAAGTGTCTCTGGATGTCTGCCAGATTCTTTTCAGTGACACCACAATCTTTAAGAACTAAAAAAAAATACAAATAAATGCCAGTGAACCTCCCAAAATATTAAATGCAACATACTCACATTTAATATATAGATATAAATCAGTACATTTAAAATCTATTGAGAAAGAAATGTCACCACATTTTAAACATAATTTTCTTTTTTGGCGGGGGTGGGGGGTGGGTGGGTGGGGAAACAGCTTCCAAATTACTTTTACAAAATCTACACTGTGTTAAAGTGTATCTTGATGAAAGCATAAAACCCAGAGAAGTAGATTTGAAAAATTCTGCCAGCTTTGAATAGCAGAAATCTAGAGTATGAAGAATGGTCAGCTAATAATTTAGTAATTCTGGCCTATTGTTATAAATTCCATTGTCCAGATTATTCAACGTGAGCAATAAAAAAAAGTCCATACAAAAGTAAAATGTGAAAACTCCTTACTTCAAACATTATTCTGCTTTACTAGTCTCTTACAGAGGAATTAAAAAAAGAGCTAATGACTACAGTGAATGGACCTGTATTTACAAAAAAAGAAAAAAAAAAGGATCTGAGGGACTTTCTAAACAAAGTCCTTTATTACCATTGCCTTAAGCTTCATTCTTTTCCATTATAGCTCTATATAAGAAAAGGGTTTGTCTCATACACATCAAAACATTAAAGTATAGTCAAATACTTTAATATTTTAATACTTTAAAGAAAGAGCCTGATTCAAATATAGACACACAATTTTAAGTGAAGCCTAGGATATTTACATAAGTGTATAAAGCTTTTGACATTTAAGTTTTAAACAGTCTTTCAGTCACTATATTTAAACAAGGAATAAATACATACACTAAACACCAGACTGGAATCACTCTCATATCTCATTCCAAAACAGATCAAATTTTGAATCAGATGTGGTACAAGTTTTTGTGACATTGCTTGCAGTCACGAAGATTTATAATTTCACCACTTTGTCATCTCAGTGAAAAAAAGATCAACAATAAAAGCAAAAATGTATCAATAGACAAAAAAGTGTATATGGTCCCATAAATAACAGATCTCCTCTCCTTCCTCCCTTAAAGTTTGCACAGTGTCACAATTTATAGAAGCACTGAAATAATAACATGAATTATGATATTATGAATTATGGGTTACCTGCATTTTAAATAATGTAGCATCTATATTTTAAAAGTAGAAGATGTGTAAGTTGTCTTTTTTTTTTTTTTTTTTTTTTTTGCTAACCATTACACATTCAGGAGTCTGATCTTTTCAGAAAAAGGGTTTTCAAAGACATTAGTTTCTCCAGAAGCAGAACTTGATGGACACTGACAACTATTTTTTCTTGCACTATAAGCTTCTCAATGCCTTTTTGTCATCTCTGTCTCCATTATCATCTTCAGTAAAATGATTTTCACGAGGTTCTAGTGAATGGAAGGAAAAAGGAGAAAAAGAAATAATAATGAACCAATTGCTTATATCTTTGATCATTTCATTGACCCAGAAATCCTTCAAGCACAGATGTAATTTCAGGCATGTGAATAGTACTATGACTCCAATGGAAATTGCTCCTGGAAGTGTAAGAGTAGAAGGCTTTGACTAGAATAAAGATTAAAAATATCAAGCACCAAGCAAACTGTAAGGATTTCATAGATTTTAAATAGAAGTCCTCTTTTTTCCCATGTACTTTTTATGCACTTTATAAATACTTGTTTTTTAGCTAATAAAAGTCTACAGCTTCTAACTTTGAATATTTGTCTTCTGCCAAAAAAACCCCCAAAACCTCCCAAAAAAAGTAAGGTGTTTTAACTACTACATGTAGTTTCCTATTTCTTTACAGAGTTATTAAAACTTGAAGCAAACCTTGCTCCTTTACTATTGAGCCAACCCAATAATTGGTAAATTCTTCCCACCTTGCAGAACAGTGCTACAGAAAATACTTTTCCCCCAGACATGTACATACTACCATATTTCAAGCATTTATTAAAACACTCAATTTAGCCAGGGCTTCCCCCCAACTAAGTTTTCAAAATTTTACCTTTGACTTAATTGTACTTTGCTACTTTACATATTTGCATGAAAGACATGCAAATGTATTTTATAATGACAGTAGTTTTAGAAAAAGGAATGCTCCCTCAACTATGATCACTCCATATTGCTATGGAAGAGTGTTGCTTACATTTTTCTAAAGCCTATTGGACTATTATTTCAATGTAGAAAATCTAAGATAGACTAGTCCTTGGCTTTCTAGCCACACCACCACCACATTTAAAAAGAAAGAACAAGATGAAGAGAGTACCTTTTATTTCTTTAATTTCGACTAAAACTGAAATAGTAATGTACAAAAAATTTTCAAATAGAACATCACAGTCTATAAAGAAAAAAGTGTCACTGAGAGTACAAGAACATGAGGAAAATCATTTAGCTGATACAATGCTTTGAAGGAAGGTCTTTGCTATAGAACTACCAGAGCTGGCACACAGTGTTTTCTTCTGAGACTGACCCTTCCCAGCTGTAGGCAGGTTTTTGATTTAGATAATACATGAAGAAAAAAAAACCTAACCTGTCTGAACCGAGAAAAGGGTGGGCAACCATCACCAAAAAAATTCACAGAAGGAACAGGTACACTGGAAAAACTTTCCATTTTTATAAAGGATGGCTACAAATACTATTAGGAGGCTGGAGAATCCCTCTTATGAGGAAAAGCTGACAGAGCTGGTCCTGTTTGCCTGGAGAGGAGGAGATCTTACCAGTGCACACAAGTATCTTAAGAGTGGGTGTGAAGAGAATGGGCCAGACTTTTTTGGTGGTGCCCAGCAACAGGATAAGGGGCAATGTGTACAGAGTGAAACACAGGAAGCTCTATCCCAGTATCAGGAAAACTTCTTCACTTTGAGGCTGCCCAGAGATCCTAGGCAATATGTTCTAGATAAACCTGCTTTAGCAGGAGTTTGGACCAGATGATCTCCAGAGGTACCTTTCAATCCCAAATATTCTGTAAGTCTGTGATTTTGTTACCACGAATAAACAAAACATTTCTTGATTTGTTAAATATACAATCACAGTATTAAGCAATTATACCTATTAATCTTTCACACTTATGCAAATAACACACTTGGCACAAAACAGACTTCCACATATGGAATGTCAGCTGCAGATATCATTGTAAACCTGGAGAATTTTATGGTACACAAATATAACTACAATAATTAATTTACTTTGTCATTTTAAAATCTTTATAAAAAAGATGTATGTGGAAATACTCAGACCTTTGAATACACATCTCTGGTACAAATAATCATTATAAAGGGAATAGATCTACTGAAATGTATAGCTCAGCTTTTTCTTTAAGTGCCAGAAGGACTCAGCAACAGGCACATGCTGGGCTGTCTTGCTCATAGACCCCCCGGATTAATGGGTGCAGAGGGAGAAGTATTTGTGGAAAACTACTCACAGCTTCAGCACTGTGGCCAAGTGCTCAGCTGTTAAAGGCTGTGTTAAGCCAGCAGGGAACCTTCAATTTCACATGTGAAAGGATGAAAGGGTAATTTCTGTGCCAAACCGAGGCCTCAAATTAAGAGTCTGGTGCATCTCTAATTCTATTTGACATGAAACACTCTCTCAGAAGGGTTAGGCTGAATAAGTATATTATACTGAGCTCTATTTACTAGATTATGTGTAAGAAACTGGAAGCATAGACCCTGTATGAAAAAAAAATTTCTTCTTTACTCCCAAAGGGCTGTGAAAGAAAGAATTGACAGAATTTAGCATTCAGGAAATTTGATTCAAATGGACCAGTTATTTGTTAACAGATATGCACAGATCCAAAAAACAAGGATTCAGATGTTGGCACACGAAAACAAAAGTGTATCACATTTTTAGTGCAGAATTTGGCCTTCTATGCCAGTTTAAAGATAATCTCATAAATACAATGCTCAGCTAGCACATAAAGGTCATGCTGTAAATATCTACATTGTCTCAGCAGGTGAGTAACAAAAAATGAAATAGGGCACAGCATACTTGAGGAAGCTTTCACTAAATCACTCAAGAACTTCCTAGCATGGAAGAAATTAAGAAGCACAATACATACTATAGTAAATACTAGCTACAGAAATGGCTTTTTTAATGGCTTTTATTAAAAAATAAAGGGGCCCCCATTGTTTGAGAAGACTACAAGTATTCCTCTTACATTTGCTCATGGAGTACACTTCCAGTATGCAGAATGAAACCCAACAGTATCCCTTCACATAAATAATCAACTAATCCAAACAGAGATATGCAAAGATTTACTTGTGTGTGTTGCAAATTTGGACATAGAATGAAAATGAAATCCATTATTACTATTTTTTTATTTTTATTTTAACTTTCAGTTTGACCTCTGTAAGAACTATCAAACTTCTAAGCTATCCAGGGGTGGAAGCTTTCTTTGTATGAAGCAGAAAAAAGGTTGTCACATAGATCTCCTACTCAAAGCATTTAGAGAGACAACTTAGCAGCTTCTGGTTGCAATTTGTTACCAACAGTGAAACAGCAGTAATAGCTGAGGCTTCCCAGCCACCAGACTTCTAAAAGTCATTATATGGTTGACTGACATGGCAAAGGGTCAAGCAAATGTTCACCTTTACAGATTTGCTATAAGAAATGTACTATTATACCTTTTTCTCTATGGAATGTTCTTTTGTCTCCTTTCCCCCCAGCTTGCCACAACCCAGCACTTCTGTCACTTTCTCTTCTGAGCTGTGTGTCATTCAAAAGACCCTAGAATGCAGAAGAAATCCAAGCTTTTAACTCTACTCGTGCCCTGCTATTTTTGCTATTCTCTAGTCCAGACCTAGAGAAGACAATGCTAACAGAGCCTTTTTCTACTGTAGCAGTGTGAGTCAACTAAGCCCTGCTCTGGCTCTTGGCTGCAGCAATTAGCAGAGACACCTTGGGTGCATCACCATCCTGAGAATCAGGGTAGTGCTTTCCTCTGCTTTCCAGCCACTCACTTCATTGTGGTGACTCTCAAAGAAGCTGCTGAAGCACATTAGAAAGACAAGTGCTAGAGCCACAGCAAATGATTAAGGGATGAAGCTACTGTTTCCTTCTTCCCAGGAAATGCTTGGATGTTATATTGCTACTTATTTCTTTCTAAACCTTATTGCTAAACATGCAATAGGAAAAGCTCTCCAAGGATTTCCTCAAGCTCAGCAAAAGCACTAGGTGTGAAAGCACTGTGAGTGTGGGGTGTGTATCTGCAGAGAGATCTCACCCAAATGAGAAGTGGATCCTAGATGGTCAGACAAGGAAGTTTCCTTAATACATTACAAAGGAAAGAAGTTGTTATTCAAAAAATGATGTTGTTTCTTTTTTCCAGGGGCCACTAATGCCAAAATAATAAAGATGAGGAATTTTTTAAAGAACATTTACAGAAACAGCAGAACACTAGGAGACTGTTTTTCAAGGTCAATAAGCAGCCTGCTGATAGTACTTATTCTACAGCTGAAAAATCAGCATACATACATCAGTAGAAGGCAAATTTTTGAGACCTGAAATATGCAGCAAAATTCCTTCTTCATGCCAGAAAGAAGGCACATGAAATAGAATTCAGAATCAATACCATGCTGACAGAATGCTTCCTGGTAAAACTCCCAGCTCTTTACAATGAGGTTTTTTTAATTTCAGTGCCTAATAAGAGAGACCCTATAACACCAGACCTAATACTTTTACTTTTTAGCATTGACTCTAACTGCTGGGTGAGATCTGCCTGAAACACAGAGCACATGTGGGCACATGAGACTACCAAGGCATTTTGGCTACCAAAGCAGGTTAGCTCCTTTTTCCTCCTACACAAATCAGTGTGATGCACACGGGTCTCACTCCAGGTCTGCTACTACAGTTGTTGACTCCCTTTTCCATTGGATGCCTCAGCTGTTCTACCTTCTGATGGACTTTTACCAACTGAAAAATTATCCCTGAAATACTGACTTGCACCATTTGCACAGCATATTTGGTCAAAGGTCCATGAAACTTTGTGCTAACTGAGAGGCTGCTGATAAGTTATTGTTGGGAGCACACTATTATACTCATAGATCAAAAGTCAATATGAAACAACGGGAGAGCTTTTCTTCATTAAGTTTAGCCACACAGTGTAATGAGATAAAAAACCCTAAATTAAATTCTTGCTTACCTGGCCCTGCCATTTTGCCAGTATGATATATTCTTTATTTAATAGCCTAAGTCAGTCATAATGAAATTAGATTTTGCCCTTCACCCAAATAGAGAAAAACTTCACATTTTTATTTTCTTGTTCTATAAAAGCATGCTTATGACAGGCACCAGGTAAGTTCTTGCAGTTCATTGCTGACTCATATGCCAAACAGAATCATTAGATGAAATTGTTTATGAAGAGGTTGAATTTTAACTAGTATATTACAGCTGTAAATATAAGCCAATGACTCATGCTATGCAATTCACTACAAATCTCCTAGGCAATCAAAATTCAATAAGATTTAATCCACTGATGTTCAATAAACATGTCAAAATAATGTTTATAACAAATAACTAGAAATCACCACCCTTTGTCTACCAGTGAAGATAGTTATTTAAGTTCACCTTAAATAACTGTCTTTAAAAAACCAAGAACCCACTGTACAAGTCACACAATTATTTTTGACTAATTCAAGGACTCAAGTTGATTTCAATTTTTAAATATGGAAACTCTAATTTCCATTAGCAACATTTCTGACTAGGATGCTTTATAAATGATGAATTTTCAATAGTTACTGGCATAATTTCAATTCACATAACTGTTCAAGTGAGATTTTAATAGTCTTATTTTAAAAAGGCTTAAACCTGTGGCATTAGTCCAGAAGCCTTCAATACAGCTGCAAAGAAAACAGTTAGGTGGCATAATCACTTCAAGTTCCATGTTCCATGTCATGTTTTCAATTAATGTTTAAATGTGATGTTTAAATTGTAAGTGAATTTGTTGGTATTGACCAAAACCACTTACGAAATCTGAAAACCTTAATTTAGCTCACCATGTTCAAAGAACAAAACTTTAAAGAAATCATTAAATTTATAAAAAAAAAAAAAAAAAAAAAAAGAAAAAAGAAAAAAGAAAGAGAAACAAGAAGAAACAACTTAGTTAAATAGAAAAACGTAGTAACTACTTGACCTTAAATGAGAGAATACCATTATCTTAGAGGTGACAGATTCTTCAGAGACCTTAATTTGCTATATTGCACTGAAGTACTTCAAATAAACTCACATAACCTGGTTATTGTCTACACTAAAGTTCAGAGTGGGTCAGCATAACAGAGTATCCTGACATTTATTAACACTGTTGCTGAAAAAACAGTAAATAGCCCATTAACAGAGAAGTATGGGAATAAGCTCTCCATATCCCATTTGGTTCTGAAACAGATTTCATATTAGAATTTACTCCATAATTTAAAAACTATTTGTGGTTTTTGGAATGTGATAAACATAGATACTGATCTTCAAAGTTTTCATCTGGCCTCAAATTTCAGTGAGACTGAGCAACTTACTTCTAGGGTTACTGACAACTCCCTGCCTTTGGAGATCCTTGGCAATGAGCTGGGCAGAGGAAAGAGTTTATATGAGACAAGTCATGTGCAAACAGGGAAAGGGGGAAATTAGCAAAATTTAGTAATGTCAGTGATATCACTCATTATAACAGTGATGAGGTTTACTGACAGGCCTCTGTCAAGCAGCCAGGTCAGAAATCCAAATGTATATCTCAGATTTTATAAATTTATATACTAAAAATCCAACACACTGAATTAAGCATATAGAAAGTAAAACAGGCCACTAAATCACCAAGCCCTTTGGAATTAGGTTTTTTTGCTCTCAACAGATGCCTGCACAACTCTGGTTTCACAGCATCTGCAGGTCTGACAAAAGCAGACTCACACCTACAGGACATGAGCAGTTTGTCACTCCCACAGGCTGCATAACTCTCTATGGAGAAAAAAAAAAAAAATCCCCTCTAGTCTTCTGAGTGTTGTGCATAACTAACTTGAGTGGCACAACATGACAACTCTTCACAGGAGAAAGAATATGTTTAAATGTTTGAAACCACAACTTCTAATTTTTCAGTGACACTCCTGGTCCTTAAATTTATTTTTGCTTACTATCAATTGAAGGCCCAGATAATAGAATTTAATAAATAGTCAAGCAGGTATATGCAGTAATTTGCTACTACAATTACACATACAAGATTACAACTGTTAGTAAGAGCATATTATCAATAGAGTAACTAGCACTGGCTAGCAACAGTAATGATTTATGGAATACCAAACTTTGTGTGTGAGAAGTATGAACAACTGTGGAATAGGTAGATCAGTCCATAGCTTGTGATATGACAAGGGTATATTATTAACTATTCTATTTTGTATTTTCCTCTTTCAAGCTACACATAGCAGATAGTGGCTGTTAACATGTCAGCACTCAACTAAATCAGATTCAATATCACATTTAAAAATATTTAGAAATTAATTTCTTTGCTGAATTATATATTTTGGTTAAACAGAAGTTAATCTGAAATTTAATAAATTGTTCTGATTAAACTAATAAAAATTGAAGTCAACACTTCTATTTAAAATACTTCAAATGAAACAGTTATCTTGATTTGGAGTTTTCTTTTGTTACTAGAAGAGGAAAAATGAGTATTTTCCTTCCTGTGAAATTAAATGTTTTATGTAAAGAAGCCTATTGTATGTAATGTTTTACTCACGTTTTCAATTTAAAAAAAAACTTTTCAAGCTGGTTTTCCAACTCAAATAAAATTCAAGCTGCAAGATTTGAATATGTGAAGAAGATACAAATACTGGTAAGGCAGTGTACCTTCTATATTTTGATAAGTTGTCTATATAACTGACTCTAAATCCAGTGTTTCTCCAAGGCCATCAGATCCTAAGTTACATGTTTAGGCAATGCAGCATAAAAAATTGGCCTGAAGCAGTTCTCTTAAAATTTTTTGTTGGGTCCCTGTTGAAGCTTGTTTTGGCACCAAGTGGCTATTCCAAGAAAAAAGCCTTCCTCACTGAAATTCAATACACCTGACTCTGATGTTGAATCACTTTTTAAATAATCAAAGGAGCTCTTAAAATTTTATCTATTTCTTACCTTTTTTTATATTCCAGAAAATATTACCTTAACTTTTAAAAGGGTATAAAATCATCAAATCCTTCCTTTCGCCATCACTTCCAGAACAATGTTCTTATTCTCCCAGCAAGCACAGGAAGGATTAAAATTTTTCTGCAAATTACCTCAGATTTGTATTACTCAGAAGGGTACTTTCTTTTCCTAATAGCTTCATCAGTTATTCCATAAGGTTCATTGTATTCATGAAGCCTGAGCACACTTTACAACTAAAATCACAGTGTAAATCATAAGAATAGTGAAAATGTAGACTGTTGAAATCTCAGACAAAGAAAAGCAAAATATAGGTGCACATTACCTTACAGTTAAAACAATATTTTACATATTAATCTTCTGATGGACTTAAAGGTGTACCTGCCATTCTACAGCTAAAAAGAAAATTAATTTTAGTTACTTTTTATTGGTCTATTTAAAGGTTTTGACCTTTGTAACTTATGCTTTACTAGAGAGTCAGGAATAACCTTCTGGATTTCATTAAATGTTTATTCAGGTAAAATTCAGATATATACTATACCTTACAAGTGAGACATATTGTGCAAGCATTTCAAATTTTATTTGTACATTTTTTACACATGCCTAACAGATGTTACAATAATCTTGATTTTCTAATCAACTTCCTTTTAACACAGTACTTCCATTCGTATAAAAATAAAATACTGAGATTTTACAGGCATTTTTGGTTCAAAGAGCCTTTTTAAAGTACTTCAGACTGTGAATAAATCTAGGCAGCAAGGAAGAAGGCAACAGTTTACTTTCAAGAAGCAAACTCAGCTATGGCTCATGATGCAATGTGTACAGACTAATCAACACATTGACTTAACTATCTTGTTTGCAAAAGCCATAAAGAGATGTCCAGGGAAAAATAAAGAAAAAAACAGGGCATATGTACACAACAGTCCTCTCAATGCTCTTTGAGTCTAATAATTTTTGTAAAATGTAGTTTGAATGAATTTCCAGTCATACCTTGAAGCCATTTACACTATACCAAACACAGAATTGCTCACTACATTACATAGTTGCATGACTTGTGTTTCATAAAAAAAACTTCCTTTGATTTGCTTAGAAACCAACTTCTACCAGATTCAACTGATATTGTCTAATACTATATAAATAAATAATATTTTTTAAAGAATGGGTGCTAAATACATTCACCTTACACATTCATGTGAAGACGTGCAAGTACATTTAATCACTGACAGGCAAGCTTAGACTTTGTGATACCTACTTATCCTCAAGATATGCTTATAACAGTACATTCAAAACAGAAAAATACCAAATTATATTTCAGTGCATTAAAAATAAGCACAAAAAATTACAGGTATTCAGTTAGAATAAGGAATAGTAGAGCAGTTGCTCTGAAGGAGAATTCTGTGCAAACACAATGTTGTGATTTAGGAATGGCACTCCCTAATTCAGTGCCCTCACTGAGACTCTTCCAAACCACATGCTGCTCTCTTGCTTCCCCTTCCTACTGGGCAGGATGGATTTCAGAAGTGGAGACTCTAAAGGTGAAGATCATGGCTTGAGACAAGAACAACTTACTGGAAAGAGCAATGAAGAAAGAAAACAGTCATAGCAACAACATCAATGACAAAAGGTGTAAGACAAAGAAAATATTTCCAGAGAAAGCCTGCACAATAAACAAACACTGACTGGGAACCCCTTCTCCCCAGAAGAGAGAAACCATGACATGAGCTGATGTAGAGTAACATCAGGGCCTCAGCCATGCTTCTCCCAGCTATGCAAAAAATTGCTCCTGTCCTGGCAGAAACCAGGGTATATCACCCTGAAATGCAGGATGTACTTTAAAAGCTTAAGTGATTTGAACAATTAAGACAAATACCAAAATTAATTTATACAATTTTGAGTATATTCTTAGGAAAAAAACCCTAAAATTCTTGCTGCTTTTGAAAAATGCCACAATCCTTCCTTAAAGTGTTGCTGCAGGAAAATAACCCTGTGAGGCTGAAGTACAAGTCTGTGTCATCATCACCTGTGATTACAGTTCTATAATAACAGTTACAGCTTTGTACTCCCACTGAATTATCTTGCTGTTGCTTGCTTGGTCAATTAAATTAAAAATTAAGACTAAAACCTTAAAAAATGAAATAAAAAAAGAATAAATCTCAGAAACACATTTCATAAAATAAAGTGTGTATATGTCTATTAAAATATAGCAAAAACCTTAAACTTTGAGTACATAATTTTTCTTTCACATTAATTTAACATAACTATGAACTCATATCACTAAATTATCCACCTCCAAAGTACATAGTTATAATATGAGTAAGTTTTTTGGCACAGATGACTGTGACAATTATGAGGGGTGTCTGGCCAGCTCTGCTGTCTGAGAGAGATGCTACTGAACTGCCAGGGAAGCTTGCCATTGAAAGTGAGACAGAAATTAAGTGCTTCAGAGGCTTCAATCAAAATACAGGGAAAATGCCCACAGCATTCAGTCACCTCTCTTTTAAAGAATTTAAAACAAACATAAAACTGCTTAAATACACCTAATAAATTATATGCTGTAACTATCTGGCAGTTACAGCTTAAACAATGAAAGTCAATTTATATATATATATAAAAAGGAGCTAAAGTTGTATAATGTTACAACATAAAAGGTGTCATTTATGCTGGAAAATCAGTGATATAAGACATCCTCCATATGGTTTCCCTTCAAACAGAAAAAGAAATCCAACACACAATTGGAGTTTTTCTAACACAAATGGATGTGTCCAGAGGAATGTGTTTTAATTTTTTTCTCAATTGCTACAAGTTAGAACTGAGTGGAGGAAAAAGTAATTTGCATCTGTTTTTGTACTATATTTTCTTCTTTTTTGACTCACTGTCTGCTTTAGTTTCACTCCACATCTCACATATGCATATAGGTGACACCTACTGAAGATAGCTACAAACATTTTTTGAGGCTTACATATAAGCAAGATTTCCTTATCCTATATTGATTAAGTTGAATATTTTTGTTAAAAGAAACAGGAACACAGCTGTCTCCTTTGTAAACTGCCTTGAAAAGGATTCTTTTTTTTTTCCAGTCATTTCTCCAAATAGTCAAGATGTTTTAAAACTGAAGTTATGCAACCAAACTGGTTTAGGTTCCCTCCCAGCTTCTGTCACTAGATTCAACAGGCACATTTCCATCTCTATTCCATCTTCCAATAGCAAAAATACACATTGTTATCAGAGCCAGAGCACAACCACATGGAGCTGCACACACCTTACCATATTTTGAATAGTAGTCCCTAAGAATCACTGTAAGCACAGTTGCACATACAAGAGTAGCTCCACCTATGAATTACTGATCTAGGTAACTGAAAACCATATCTTGATACTCTCAGCCAGAGTGGAGATGATTCCTAGCTAAAACTCTACTAAAGTGTAGCAACATGAACTGTGAACTGATCTCAGCTTCAGAAATATTTAGACCAAGAATAGACTTGTTTCAACCTTAAACTCATTTTTAAGGTCTAAGTATTGCAACACTATTCCATGATTCAATAGCCTAGGCCACCAGACATGCTGCTAATGTAGGTCAGTGATACAGTAGGATATATAGACTGGATGACATTTTTTCACATACAATCCTGAATTTCCTGAAAAATTATATTTGCAAAAAACAGAAGTTTGGAACTTAGATGTATTTGACACACACAAATTTCTGCTGAATTTGCTTCCTGTTGGTGCATTTCTTTCTTCAGATATTCTACTTGTAGCTAAGTTATTTACTACTGGATGGGGCATTTACCCTCCTGTAATTACTAGACCATGTACACAGGCAGGTTACTTAATTGCACTTCCAAAATAACCCAAATGAAAAGTAGAACCATGAAAGAAAAGTGATTGAAGAAAAGGAGAGCCCAAACAGCCAGAGAGAACTGCAGGCTGACACCAGTTAACATCTCACTTTTTTGTTTCTTTAAATATGACTTTCCTTATCTCTCTTTTTTTTTTTTTTGAAAGCCTGAAGTACAGATGATCTGTATCCCAATGAAATTTGCATGTGATGAATTCCCATTAAGACTTGATGCAATTTTTTATGATTTTAATAATAATAATACAACTTTATTGGCTTGTACATTTGTGAGGAAACTAATTAACTTTTAAATGTAGTGTCTCCTGAAGGGAAAATAAATGTATTAGAAAATGAAAAAAAAAAATATTGTTCAGAGCTGCCAACCATGATGGAATGGTGATGAAACTAATGAGACTGAAGACAAACAGAAGCAACATTAAGTGAAATTTGGCTTTAATTCTGATCCTATACTTAGAGACTCTCAGAGTCTCTATCAATCCTGTGAATGACTTTTTGAAAATGAAAAATGGTTTTTTAACAGTGCTAGATTGAAGACTCTACTAAATAAATAATAAAATACTCTACTAAATAAAATGTGGATAGATCCACATACATGGACAACATACCAAACAACACTCTAAAGAAAAAAAAATAAACCCAAGTTTATATATCAGTTTTCATCATGTTTCATTCATTACATATTTAGTAACACTTAGGTGCTCAAATATTTATTATACTCACACCACATACTACTAAAACTTTAGTTATACATTTAAAAATAGAAGTCAAATTTCCAACATGCACGTAAAAATCAGTATGAAGAAAGAACAGAAACACTGTTTCATAAAATTAATTCTCTAAACTTAAATCCTTGAAAAATGTACTACCACTGTGGGAGAGTAATAAAAACAACAAGAGGAAAAAAAAAAATCAGACTTACAAAACTTTTTTGGTGGATGCAGGGGTAAGGAGGGTCCATTATAGCAACATATAAGGTGGAGCTAATAAAGTAGAAGTGTTATACCAGGCACTGTATAAACAGTCCCTGCCCATTAACACACAGTTTCATCTAAAAGAATGGCCACTGAAGAGGTAAAACATTGCTACCAAAATATACACAGCAGCTCAGCAGCAAAAGTCTCAACTGCTCAGAGCTGCTCGAATTCAGACTCGTGCTGCTTGCAGGGAGCACCCTCCTTGAACACCAAATGCTGCTGCAAGAACCAGCCCACAAAAACCCACACATTTAGGCTTCTTTTGTGCTTGTGTTTCATCAGCAACTACAACCTCTGCACTAGTCACTGGCCTTCTCTAAAGCAGATTTGCACCAATTCTACTTGCTGTATTCAAGTAACACAAATTGTTCTTGTAACTGAGGGCAAATAAAACCATTTAGTCCTAAAAACTGAAGACAATACCTTAACTGCACACCAATGCAGAGATGTTGTTATTGTTGCTGATATTCCACAGATGGTACAGATTATGCCCCTGCAGTTTATGTCATCTAGTAGCTCTGTTTATATTGCACCATAATCATGTCCTCTGCTGAAAAATAAGAGCAGATCTTCTAACACCCATACAAATACCTCCCAGTTATGGCAAGACAACTTGGGACCATCAGTATAGTCAAGGTAGAAACATTCACAAAAAATGAAACAGTCCATTCATTTTTATACGTAAGTTTTCATTCCTCAAAACTGAACCAATTTGGAAGAGAGAATAACTTTTTTCTGTCCAAGATAAAAATGAATTTATCTCTCACTCAGATTTATGACTAAGTTGCACTAGTTGGATTTGAATTATTCTACCAGTCCCATCATTCTGGGAGTTAGATCATTCTCTTCAGGATAATCACGTTAAAAAAATTAATTTTTTTTCCTGGTAACTCAGCCTTGGCAAAATGTGCATATGCAGTGGGGAACAGTAAGATCATAAGCAAATTGTTTATAAAATCTTATATTCTTTTATGATAGAGAAGAAAAAAAAAAAAAGAAAAAAGAATATAAGACTGAAAACGTTACTGCTGCATAGAGAATCTATCAATTCAAATGGTACTCTTAAGAGTAACTCTGCCTAAGATGACTTCTGGGTAAAAACTTGTGAGAATTTTTATCAAAGTTCTAAAGACGGAATTAGTGTGACAAACTTTCTGATGAGTTCTGAAATGACAAAATATGTTCAAAAGTATAGACAGGGCTGCTCAAACACATGCTATTTTTTCATAGAAGCACTATTTCCAAATACTAACCACATCTAGTATGGGATTTTGCCTATTTAAAAAAAAAATATATATATATCTTTAAGACAAAAATGTCTTCAGAGGCATTTGATGACAATTTAATGTTTTACATCTACCTTGTTAGTAAGTTTGTCCACTGAAATGCACTGAAAACAACAGCAGATGACACTAAGTCAAGTCAAAATGAGCCAGGTATTTAAAGGAAAAAAAAAAAAAAAGGGTTAACAAAACATAAAGCAGAATGTTTCACTTTATCAATTAGATATTTTCCAAAGGCTACAACTTTCCTGTGCTGAATTAAGAGTCTAATTAAGTTGGCTATAATACAGATGACTAAGCATCATGAAAAACAGCAAATCTGTAATATTCCCTTTCATCTAACTGCAACGACAAAATCCAACAATGACAGTGTGTGGGAGGACCCACTGTTTTAATTTCCAGTTATCAATGTCTTAAAAAAATTTTTGAAATCTGTGACCTGCTCTTTAATTTCCTAAGGCACTCTGGAATTAGACTAATAATATGGAATGGCTACTGAAGTTTTGTATGTAATTTTTTGATGAATTCTGTAGTTCAAGGTCACTCCTACAATTATATTTTCCTTGTGGGCAGGCACAGGTGCCTAGTTTCACCGTTCAGAAATATCATCTTTTTCTGTCCTGTTAGTGTCAACAAGTATCACAAAGTGTAAAGAGATGCTTGGCAAAGCTGTCACAATGCATGACCTTTCTGTAGCTGAGATAGCATTTGCAGGATTGCACAAGATTACCATCTAAGAACATGTTTATTTGGCACCTATTAGAAATGGGCTACATGCCATCTTCACAGATGGCTCTAAGTATCCACCACTAAACTATCATGTAGCTTTAGAAACGTGAGAGTCAAGGGCAGGGTTTCTCATATGAGAACATTCACATGTTGTCACATTTAAGTTATCTGCCATTGTAATTCTGTTGTGAGCTAAATTAACCTTCAAAGTGTGAAACCTAATTTTGCAGACAGGTACAGGAATACTTGTTAGAGTCACCTACAAGGAAAGAACATGCATTCAAATGCCTTGAGGATTTCCTGCTTATTGCTCACTTTCCCTCCAAGGGCTTCAAAAGTAAACACTATCCTACTGTGCATGTAAGGAAAAAAAAAAATAGAATAATATTTCCAAAGAGATAAGGCAATCTATGGTGAGTCTTGGAAACACGTGATACTGACACCCAGTACTGTTTCTCTCCTGTTCTAAACAAAATTTTTTTCTGTCTCCAGCTGACTTGCACACAAGTTGGATGCTGCAAAGAATTGAAACTTTGCATGTTTGCAACAGCTGCTGGCCATGTCAGGTCTATTTGCAGAATATTTTTTTTAGTGAGACTTTTAAATGGCAAATTCCTAAAGCTCCAGTGAACAGAGCTACGACAGGCATTAAATAGGACTGACCAAATGGAAAAATACCTTGCCTAATATAAATATATGCATATTAAGATAATGTAACATTTGAGTTCACCTGGATATGAAGGCCAACTTAATTGTAATGCTAAAGAAAATATTAAATTATGTTCACCAATTGTAAAACATTAAATGAGATAATTTACTTTTTTTTTTTTTTTTTTTTTTTTTTTGCATAATACTGTATCAGAAGAAAGAAAAGGAAGAAAGGAAGGTCTATTGTTTGTAGGAAGAGTTTGTCTGTGGTGTAAAATGAGATAACAAGACTTTGAAGCCAGCAAATTACCATGAGAGGATTCAAAACAATGCAATTTGTAAAACAGGACTGGATCTTTTAAGTTTCAAGAATTAAGGGAATCAGGATTCTATTCTTTTTCCTGTTGCTGATATTTAGCAATCTCAGAGAAACTGTGACTGTGCTTCCAGTCCCAAACGGTAGAATTCAGGTAATGCTAGCATTCCTTAAATGTTGGCATGGAAGTACTTCTCATCAGCACTTTGAAGTGCCCTGAGACAAGTATTACAAGTGCACCATGAAAAGGGTGTGCAAATGCAAACCAGTACTGGGATCTCTTTGACCAACACCACTGCCACCAAGAGAAAAAGAGAAAATGGATTTCCATTTCAGCAGTGTGTACCATTTCTTTAAATTACTAACTTCTTTAAAATAAACATTTAGGTAGTATTTGTATTGAATTCTTGTTGAATTTATGTTTGCCAGAAAAAGCTTTTCCCTCATGATCTGATTCTGGTGCTGTTTGGTGAAAAGATAATACATAGTGGTATAAAGTCAGACTTCAAGGCTATACTGAATGACTGAAGATACTAGAGGACAACCAAATATATTTTAAAATATTGGCCACTGAATTTTAGAACATTTGACAGCAATCTCTCTGTAATTAAGAAATGCAGCACTTTTGCATAGCTAGATACCATTTATTATTTTTACATGTGCCACCACTAACATCAAAAATATTCTGAAAGGTTGCTACTGATCTGTTATTTCCCTCAGTATGTTCATGCAGTATTTGTGAACTAATCAAGACTCCAATATATGACTTTCTAATAGCAATGGGCCATATAACTTAGACAATAAATTTCTGTTTGGTGATGGACTCATTGAACTATTCAAAGTCAAAAATAATCAGCTTCAAATCTGTAATGGTGCAAGCTTATAGTTTTCCCAAAGCTTATAATTTCCCCAAAATCATCGTTTAAAACCCTTTTAAAAAGAGAAATCAAGCGAATTAAAAAAAAGTTAATTAGTAAACCAATGTACTAATAAATACATGAAAAGCACACTCAAAATAGATATGATATGATTTAACCAGTTTCTTATTGAAGTTTAGATAGCTTTAGTATTTACACTCTGGAGCCATCATTGAAAACATTATAACAGCAAAACTGTAACAGACACTGGAACAACATGGAATTGTCACTGAAGAATATAATCTTTGTACCACTTAAAACCCGTTGTACTGTTTGTCATATCAGTGACAAGTCCTTGATACAAATCCTATAATAAATTACCATTCAATTTAAAAAATGCAAACCAGCACCTTCTAGTTGATATTTTCCTACATATATGAACTGCAATTGAAATTATGGTATACATTTCAAGAGAAAAAGATAGTTTGACAACAACTGCCTTTTTTCTCCTGTCAGACATTAAGAGAAGAATCTGATATATATGAAATGTGGACATGACTACATGTTAAACGTTAAAATAATGTTTGCTTTAACAGAACTGTTGGAACTTTCTCCTCTTGTCCTTAATCTTCATTGCCTACAACCTCAGTTAATAGCTGCCCTCTACTGCTTCAGGAGGTGTTTAAAACATGACTGTAAAAGGCTTCAAGAGAACTGCTGCACAAGTGTAATATACTGCTACAAAATATTTGGCTTAATTCAGATCCATCAGACTGGGACTGCTATTTTATTAAGATTTCCCAGAAAACTGATTCAGCTAACAATATGGAATAGCTGTAAGTACTATCAAAACAGGACACTACTAGCACGAAGCAAGTGTAAATGGGATCATTTGGATAGAACTAAGTGGTTTTAATGAGGCAATAAACTGTTGATGCTATCAGCTATCAAATGCACAATTAAAGGATAGACACAGACTTGGAAACATGTAGGTAACACTCAAGTACAGGTGGCTTCAGCAACCCAAACAGTCCCACAAAAGGATCATGAGTACAAGATGACTTCAGACAGAATGATTAGCAGCCTGTTAAGCAAAAGGAGACACTTCAAGTGAAAAATCACTGTTCACATGAAATCACTTAGCAAGATACCTACTTAATTCTTATAAAGACAGTTGGAATTAAATGGCATTATTCAGTCTAGAATATGTGCCATACAAACCCATGCATCATCTGCACATACACTCATATCCACATGCAAACCATATCTGAACACAAAAACTTCTACAATCAGAGCAGAAGTAATATCTTCTACTTCTTATGTGTCAAATACACTTCAAAAACTCTTGGAAAATATTTTTCATGTTCTTTCAAGAAACAAACAAAAAAAAATTAATTTCTTGATGGCAAACATCAGGCGTAACTGAATTTGTGAAGTGCTGCAACAAAAAAAATAGTATCAGCATTCCTAAAAGAAAATCTGTAACTATGCATAATCTACATCAATACTTTTAAAATGGTACAGTTGCCCCAGAAACATGCATGAATAATTCTGCAGCTCACATCTGTTCATCATGTCCAGTCAACTGAGTCACTATAACTTTGGAATAAATGAATCTTGCTCTGTGGGCCAAATCATTAATCAACCTTGTGAGGTCACTCCATTATTTCCTTCAGCAGCAAACCAAACTGCAGACACCACGTTTGTAAAGTGCACACAGGAGGGTATCATATGCATAAAAAATTAAGATGTTTTAAAAGCAAGCAATACAAAATAGCAAAATAAGATATGGTACAGATAAGGCATATGGAAACTAGAGAACCATAATAATAATTCTCAATCTCAACAATATATTCGTCCTAACTTCTGCAAGATCAAATTTACCTAAGCTGGTACACATGAGAATTTAATAATGAAAGTAATTTCTGTCTTTTCCCTATATAATGCCATCTCATCCTATTTAATGAGTTTTCCCACAGTTCTTAAAGCTATAGGCTTGTGATTGAATTTTTTTTACATTTGCCCTAACTCAAACGAGTTTTTACTAGATTTATATAGGCAACAAACTTCTATTTGTTGTGGGAATGCAATTTTTTTTTGTGTACCCATTTTTGTGGTTTGAGTTTGGTTTTGTCCGTGTTTTTTATTTTGCTTAAAAAAACCAAAACAAACAAAACCACAAAAACAAAACAAAGCAACAAAAACAAAACAAAGGGAGGTAAAAAGAGAACACGACAGAGAGATATCTGTTCTTCTAATTTTCCAAAACCAGAAAACTCCAAGATTCTTTCCTCAGAGGAAGCATGATCTAGAGGTCATATAACACAATAACAAAAAGTGATAAATGCAAATACCAGAGGGAACAAAGTGATGATACTTTTTTAATGAGAAACTAGACAAAATTCATGCAGATTCCTCAGGCATCAGCCCATTTTAAGGTAGTTTGCTCTTCTGTTCCATTCTCCTACTCCACTCAAAGGAATAATTTGTTTTGAACTTAACTTTAAAATTCATATTAATGGGAAATCAAAGTAAGAGAATAATTTATGGAAGGTCTCTCTCTAACAGAAATTTTGTTTAGGAAGATCAAGGGAAGAAGTAGAGAAATACTCTGCTCTTATTCTGTGTTCTTTGAAAGCATGGATAAGGAGACTAGCTGCAAATCCAAAAGCAAAGGAGAAAACTGGAAGCCACCTCTATGGTAGAGATCAGTTTTCATCCAAAAAGCAAACTTCCCCCAATATGACATTGTTCTGTTAAAATTATTTTGTGTATTAGTCTGAAAACTGGGAAAACAATTGTGGAAAATAATTTTTGCTATATCTTTCTGACCTTCCCTTCCCCTATTCTCTAGAGGAAAACAATTAAGGAAATACAAAACTTATATTCTCTACTGCTATATTTTGGCTATGTCTCATGAAAAATAAAAATATGATTCCTTTGATAGTCTTACTGACACCTATTAATATATTAGCTTTGGAGCAGAAGATCTGGTTAGTGAAATCGATTTTATGTTAGAATATGGGGCCAAAAAAAGTGTCTATAATATCACATTGAGAATATATACTTCACAAGAATAAGGCAAACTACCATTAAAAAAAAAAAAAAAAAAAAAAAAAAAAAAAAAAAAAAAAAATCAACATTTGCAAAGTGTTCCCCGTGCCTAGAAAATATACAGTTGGATGAAATTTGCATGCATTCATTTCCTTCCCAGAACTGCAAAATATGCATGTCCATATCAACAACTACCAGTGACTAGTGTATTATTCCTACTAACTTTATCATTTCTCCACAGATTTACTACTGACCAAAAGGATCTAGAAATTTAGTCTGGACTGACTTCCTGTTACATGCAAGCTCCAAAACCAGCCAAAACTCAAAGGCATCAGAGCAAATAGCCACTTTGGTGCTTGTGGGGGAAAAAACCCAATCACTATTTTGGACTTAAATATGAAATATTTTTCAAGGAAGTCTTCTTCCTATAAACTCAAGTCCATTGCTGTTGATGTAATGAATCCATATTTCTGTATTTGGGGTGGTTGTCCAATTCAAACCATTCATTAAGGGTTACCTGTAGCTAAACAGAACTAGAGAAGAAATAAAAAGAGCCACAACTTCATTTTTCTGTATTATAGGAGAAAGAAGCCAGATGGAGATAGAGAGGAAGAAATTTATTCTGTGCTGTTCTGCCAAGAGAAAAAAGTAATTCAGACAATTTCATAGGATATCAGTCCCAGTGCACCATTTAATAGATTAGAAGCCTTTGTGTAAAACAGCATTCAATCCACTGTAGGTGTCAGGCTTAAAATCGAACAGGCAATTACACACCTCTAATTTGGAAATAAATTATTCCAATTGCTTGAAAGTACCTATAATAATGCATGCTTCATGGAATTCAAAGAAATTAATAAAACTCAAAAGATTAATAGAAACTCCAGAAAGACTAGAGAAGTTATACTGTGCTGTGATTTTGCAAAGTGACCAGTTCATCTTTCCAGTTGAGTTGGTTGATCTACAGTAAACATAATTTAGAATTAAATAAAATACATCAGACCACCACTAATTATAACTTTAACAGAAAAAATATTAAATTGAAGAAAACTAAAAATCTTTATTATTTAAAAAAATCTTTAATCACAGGGCCAAGACAAAAATAATTCTCCCTCAGAAATTTCTTTCAGCCCTGCGACTGCCAAGACAATCCTTGACTTCATGCAGCAAATGCACAAGGGAAGAAGAGAAATTACAAAGGCACAAATCAGGCCTCCACTTGTCACTGATGTACAGGCTCTAGTCAAATAACATTTTCCAAGTCTATATGCTTTTAATGCTAGGAAAAATATTTTCCAAGTCATTCTGTCTTACGGTAGACTTCTCTAGAAGTGCTATATAATTCCTTTCAAGGAGTGACAACAGTGTGGTGCTTTTGTTTGTTCTTTGAAGGAGTAACAATGGAAGGGAGAGAGTTAATCACTCTCATCTCCTGAAATAGGGAACAGTTGCTGTGCTTTGGGCAGAATTCCACTGTTGCTTTTGTAAATGTACTAATGAGCCATTGTCGTAGTGGTGCCAACCTGGCATTAGCAGTCACCATAAATTTACTGCAAGAACACTGCTGTTTGTAATTAGCTCTTCATTACACAATCAGGCTGATTTAGAGAAGCTCTGGTATGATTTGCTCAGCAAATGAAGCAATATAATTACACCTCAGTTGAAATCAACAAATTAGACTGCTGTTTGCAATTGGCTGTATTATATGCTGTTAGCATGCTAGCAATTGCAGGCCTGCTGTGGCCTTTAGCACTTAAATAAAGTAAGCATAATTAAAGTACTGAATATTTTTGAATTTGCAAGATCAGCTGCATAATAGCCACAATTCTTTGCAATTAAAAAAGGACCCAAGATTTATATGCCTCAAAACCTCCATAAGCTCAAGCCTCCATGTTGATAACACCTAATGATACATATAAAATTACGAGGAGGATACAGTCAAGAGGGTCATCCTTTGCTTCATCATGATTTAGTCTGCAGACAGCACTGAAGACCTAAGTCTATTCAGATTGAATAGATATTAACTATGCCTTTGTTTTTGCACACCATTAATAAAAGTAAACAATTTTTGCTCCTTACATTTAAAAAAAAAATTTAGGAACCTCTCCTTTCCAGGTACATGGCTTCACGTCAATCTCTTGGATGGGTAAAAGCGAAAGAGGGTGAATTCAACTGTTTCAATACAAAGTCAACTGTTTCAATGTCACAAAAATGCCTTTAATGGAGTGGTTAATCAACAGGAGTTCTTCCATACCATGATCACTTGGGGCTAAGCTGTAATAAGATACAGGAAAACACAGTGCTTGGTTTACATTCCATTGTTTGTAAGATACACAGAAGCAAAACTATTAGAAACACAGAGAGACGAAAATGTGTGGAAAACCCCCCCTTGAAGACAGCATGCTTAGCAGGAAAGGTCTGGTGTAATTATTTATATTATGCTACTCTAAGGGATCAGCTAGAACTTGCAATGTCTGGAAGATATTATATTGACAGACACTAAGGAGGCAAGCCCCACAACAAGTACAGTATTTGCTATTATGAGCCAGCTTAATATATTCACTGCAGCAATGAGGGATAATCGACTTCTCCACTTTGTTTTGGCAAAACTTTACCAGCTACCCTCCTTTACACAGCAGGGCTACTACATTCTGTGGGGATTTGGGACTGTGTTGAAGAAATGTCAAGTAGCTTGGTATTTACAGTAAATATGCATAAAGATCCTACTTGAAAAAAAAATCTCAAACCATATTACATTGACTGACAATGATTTGAGCTGTTGAGCACCACTATAGCATTTGTTTTTCATTAATATTAGAGAAAAGGCCACAGTAAGACATTTATCAATTTAACTGGACAGCTCCAATCCTCTCAGTATTTGTCAGTCCAGCATCCTGCTGCAATGCTGGTGGGTTTCCTTCTGTTTTGTTGGCTTGGTGGGTCTTTTTGGGGTTTTTTTGGTTTATTAGTTGGAGATTTTTTTCTTTTTTGTTTTGGGTTTTTTTTTGGGCTGGAGGGTTTGGCAGACAGTAAATACAGACTGATACTTCTCTGAACAGGATAAAACAGTACTGTGTTACAATTTAAATAGTGACTGACATATTAATGGATATTTAAATATTTGTGAGTAGGAAACTACTAAATCAGCAATTACTTCATTAGCAATGTTATTTATACAAAGTTCAGGTGAGGACACTAAACTAATTCATTAATAAAAAAATATATTAGCACATAGTGAAGTGAACTACATGATGAAAACTGGATTTTCACTTTATTATGAGCAATATTCAATGTGTTTGAATAATTAATGCAACTTTCATGCACATTTTGAAGTTTCCTATATTCTATATTTTTGCATAGGATTTCAGTAAGACAGACAAATAAAAATTACATCAGCATTAAAAAAAGTTCAGTAGGAGAATGTTAAGAGAAGCACCTGAAAGGATAAAAAGCATCCCCAAAGAATTGAGGGATTTTGAGGTCTAGCAGTCTTTGCATTATTTGAAATTACCAACACTTATCTCCAAGCAACAAATGCACAATTTGAGACAATGAAAGAAGTTCACCTGGTCAAACAGCAATACATCAAAGCCTATTTAAAATATGATTATACTCTAAGTAAAACCTAAATGATTCAGAAAACCCTCATGACTAGTAAATTGAGTGTCCTACCTCACATGGGTAGGACAAAAAAGAAAAAAAAATGTTTTGGAACTGCCTTCAAAAGTATATGTGCTTAATAAAAAAATCTCTTCCAAAGAAGGAACCTTGCCAAAAAGTGAGGCTACTGTATAAAAGCAACCAGACATGAAAAGAGCAGAAATCTTTGCATATTCAGTGACATCTGCATACACTGTAAAAAAGTTTGTGGTGATTTTCACATTACAACTCCTACTTAGCACAGATATGGTGGAAGATCTGTCTCAAAGCTAATCAGTAGTAAAAGAAGCTATAAAACAATCAGTTTCATAATGTCAGAAGCAGAGGCTGTCCTACATGGACTTTAAGGGAACACTAACATGAAGTGGCTAAATTGCAACTCCAGCCCACAACTATCAATCAGCATTTGGACACTAGAAAAAATAGGTAGAAAATATAGCCTCAGTATTTCAAAACAGTATGTTTACAGGATCTGGGAAACTACAGCTCCTAAAGTCTGACACCAGTATCAAGAAAACTGACTAAGTGGAACAAAAACCAAAATCAATGCACATATGGATAATATATCATACTATAGTATCTATACATTGTACTTACCAAACAAAAATAGAAAGCAATTGAAATGTCAGGGAGGGAAAATTGATTTAATGAAAGAATTGTCTAATCACAGGATTAATGATAGGCAAATACTAGTTTTCACATCAGAGCAAAGACAACACAAATTCCACAAATTACACTGCTTTTCAACTTACACATACATGATTCAGAAAGGAGTTAATAGTGAAATGACAATCCTTTTGCTGACAAAAAGCCTTGTAAAAAAAGACTAAATTCTTTCATCAATAACTGGATGGCAGATGGATTTCAATGCAGATCAACAAAGCAAGTCACATGGAAAAGGAAAGGCTAACTTCAGATTTGTATTGGACTGAGCTGAAAACTACTGTACAGAAAAAAATATCGACAATAGATATAAATAGACATCTCAGTGGAAAAAAAATCTTAATGTTTACAAAGAATCAAAGTAAGAATCAGAATGCAAAGGATATATAAATCCATTCAAATCTGTTGTGTGCCTAAATCTTTAGAGGTATCAGTGGCACTTAACCTACTGCCACCCAAGATATAAGACAGAAAAAAACACAGCAGAAGGAAAAAAAGACATGTTAGAAATACATATTTCTGAAACAAGGAATGATAGGAATGATAAGCAGACCAACACTCCTCAGTGTAGAAAAGAGATGACTGAGTAATGAAGGCAAGTCTTATGTGAGGAAACATAAATGACAGACAAAAGGTAGAGTGATAACCCTGCTTTTGTTCACGGATTCTCGTTTTGCAAGAACTGGCAAGTGAATTTAAAAAAAACAGACCTCAGTGCTACAAAGCATTGTTCAAAATAATGACACAAATTTCTAGAAGAAAAAGGTACCAAGTTCTAAATTTAAAGAAATTCATACTTCAGCCTCAAAAAGTTACTAAGCCACAGAATGTTGAACAAGCATTTCATTTAAACATCATTCTTTTTTTGACTTGTTCTACACTCAAGAATGTATTACCAGCACTGTGGAAAGGGGATGCAGAGCATTGCTCTGGTGGTAACACCTGTATTTCATCAGAATTAACTGTGCCCCAGATATCCACTACTACTTTAATGATAAATGTTATTTTTGGCCAGTACTATCCAGTCACCTCGAGTGCAAAAACAGGAAAAGAAACTCTGTGAAGATTGCTGATTTTCTGTGGATATACAAAACGGGACTGCATGGGGTTTTTTTCCAGTTATTTCAGAACAACAAAGATCTTCTAGAAGCAATAATACTTTTTGCTACCTATAGATCTGGTTAATACTTTTGTTTTTATAATTTTTAGGTTATATAATCACAATGAAGTCAAATTGAACAATGCATCTAGCACTGAAGAGAGCCTCATTTATCATGATGCTGTACTGTAAAGGATATAAGCAAGTGGAAAAGTGAAGTTACCAATTGTTTTAACGTGTTCATTTAAGGTCTGATGTGCATTATAACCTGTTTTGAGCAAAATTTAAGTTCTGAGTATACTGTTCATATGAGTACAAAATATATGGAACAGCTGATCTTGAGAGTGTGATAAAAAGACCACTTTCAGGTGGACAAATACTTTACAAAATTCAAAAATAATAACAATGACGACAATATAAGCCTACACAGTTAATTTTAAACTGGCTGGTGACTATTAAATCATTGAAAAAAATCTCTCCTCTTTTCATCTCATGAGCATTTAGACATTTGATTCAAGGTAATTTTAAAGATACTAAGATTTCTTTACTAGGTGATTTATATGACTTAAAAAATCTATACTTGCATTTGCTATTTTTGTGCACTTGTCACAAATATAACAGCTCTTGATAAATTCATTCACTACAAGAAGCTGTTATACCATTCCACAGGCAAGAAGTAAACATTCCAGAACCTTTTAAAAGCCCAGTATGAAAAATAATCAACTTAATATCTTTTTAAGAGTATGTTTTCTTTAAAAGCCATCTGTAATAATACTGAGTTCCTGAGAAAACTTGTTTTAAAAAAGATCCTAAGCATTTCAATACAAGCAATGAGCTACGAAAGTTGTTTTGTAGAATTGCAGTCCAGAGAGTTTTGCAAGCAACTTTTTTAATTAAGCCAGTAATACATCAGAATATACACAGTGGAAATTATTCAGCTGTGTTAGGAATTTGAACCAGACCTGGTAGATCTTAAATTTGCATAATCAAGATTTACAAAAGATAAAAAAATTACGAGGGGGCTGTGTAAGTCAAAGGGGTTATTTATTTTGCTTTCCACTAGAACCTAATGCATGCAGATTAACAGGGATGATAAAGTACTTTAAAATCAATTAATGTGAGATAATAAGCTTATTTAATATACATAAAGACATAAATAAATTACAGAAATAATTATGAATATTGTTACTTTCATAATTAAAAACACTTTTAAAAACAGTAAAAAGTACCTATGCAATCCTAACATAACTATGTAAAGAGAACAGTTCGCTGCCCACAAATTTGGTTTGTCTCAATAAATAAGAGATTAATTAGAAATACAAATACTTCTAAGTGGACCTAGGGAAAGGTCACAAAAGGACACAAAAGGCTGAGAAATGTTACAGACCTAAGAGCTTTATATAAAAAATGTGTGTATATTGAGTACTTATGCAAAGATGCAAAAGTAGTAGAAAAATATAAACACAACACGCTAAAATTTTGTTTTTATTTTGTACTGTATTCTTTATTAAATAAAACGGGTACCAAGTTATAACTACATTTCCTAGCACCTTATTTTTATTTATTTATTTATATATTTATTTTTTTAAATATTGTAGCTCAGTTTTGAAGAGAGCTGCCTGCTTTCTTCCAATTTTTCCTTTCTGGGTAAGTTCACCCAGAAGGTTTGAGCTGCTTTTATTTTTCAAGCATACAGAAGTTTCTCGGAGGTCTCTTGCAAAATGTCACCAATGTGATACTATGTTTTCACTCTTTATCTCTCACAGTTTCATGTCAGAAATAAAGTGATTCTCTCCCAGTTTCATATCATAAAGAAAGCAATTTGCATTAGCACTTTTGGTTGCCATCTTCACAGTGCAAACAAAACTGCTAACTAGGGAGGGAGGTGGCATGATGCTTTGATATACACCACTGATTTTCACCTCCAAAAATTAAGTTTGACTCATGTTTCATAACTGGAATAAATTTGGTTGCCGGGGTCACGATGATTTATCCTAGGAAATGACAAGACAAAATGAGCAAAACTCACTGATCTAAGGAGTCCAGGAACTAATGTCTATACATAGCTGAATGGGGAATTAATTGAAATTAAATGAAGTTTCCAAACTATGATCCAATTCTAACAGAAGTGCTCTAAGAAGTGCTGACACTGATGGATACACATTGACATTCATGCTCTAGAATGAAACTTTAGGAACCCATACAGGAGTGTGGGATTAATAGTGCACACTGGCCTGAAACAGGAACAGTTTACTGCTCTAAGTGATCATTTTCTATTTGGAATACCATGCTTTTGGGAACACACAGTGTTAGAAAATTTTTAAAATTATTTCCATAGAAAGCTATAAGCATTTCAAACAAGGTACCACCTGGTATACAAAATGAGAAAGGAATTAAATAATTCAGGAAGAAAAAGCATACCTGCCTCACATAATAGCAACCTTAATTCAGACTGAGGCATTGTTTAATATTTGAGGTATTGCTACTAGTTATCTTTAAAAGACACAATTAATATTAATTGTTTAAGAGGCAATCCTTTTTTTTTAAATTTTCAATGTGCTTTGTAGTAATTCCTACATGCATCAGTTGAGACAGGAACCATATCAGACATACACAGAAGCACATCTCAAAATAGTTCTTGCTTCAGAGAGCCTGCAGCTGACTGCAAAATCATATGACAGCATAAAATGATAACTGAAGAAACTCAGCCCTAAAGGGGCCATTGGCATTTCTCTCTTTTATTTTACCTTGCTGCTGCAGGATGTGCATCTGTTCACTTGCTAGGTTGGGTGCATCTAAAAACATTTTGAAGAAATATTTAAAATGTAATCTCAGCAACAGTTTAACAGTATGTTTCGGGGGAAAAAAAAAAAAAAAAAAAAAAAAAAAAAAAAAAAAAGGTTTTACCTGTGTCATAATTCTGTAATTTCTGCCATTTTCTGAGGAACTGAGAGGATTTTACTGCTGTTATTAATGGGCAGTTAAAAACTACCTATAACAACAAAATGTCTCAAAAAATTTAAGATGAATACAGAATCAAAGACAGGTAGAGCTGTGCTCTTTCAGTAGATAATTTCTTTAAAAACGTTAAAAGCCAAATTTGAGTTAATGACTAGAATAAGAATCAATTGTGAGATACAAGAGCAATTAGGCTTAACTAAGTCAGAGGGTAGGCAACTGTGCCCATATATTTGCTGAATACAGACTTCTGCTAAAATTATCTGTTTTAATTTTGTCTATGCACACTGCTTAGTTGTCACAACACCAATGCAAACACAAAAGACTGCCTCAATCTCTAGCATTATTCAAGCAGTGGTTAAGGAGAAAAAAGGAGTGGAAAGGAACAACACCCATTATTTTAGTCAAAAAACTACTTTCTTCTCCTCTAACTTGGTCAGGGGTCAGAAGCCCTTAGCACTCAAACTCCAAATGAACCATTGTAACATCATTACAGATTAAATTAAAAACAAACAATCCCAACCAAAAACCAAATGAAGATATTCTTGGAACATAAGGACAAAGCTTTAGAAGAAGCTGCAGAGAGAACATAAGAAGGTATAACAAGTTAACACCAAAAGACTCCAGTGTCTGAAGAGAAAAACCAACATGGGCTGTTCAATGCCATAGCAGCATACTCCAGATGTGTGACCACATTCAATATAGAAATTATATTTGATCTGCATCTTAGAAGTCTGGTAGATGCTGTACAGTTTCTTGTTCAAAAGAGCAGTACATTACAAAATACAGTATAATATGAAGATTACAACATAATATGAATAAAAATATACCATGTCATCCAATAAATATAATTAATTGCTATAAAAGTATGTACTTTAAAAGTTAAGAAGATGTTTTAAGTAACTATGATGGTCTGGGATGAAAGTTAAGCAATGTCAAGAATTTTTTGTCTTTTTCTCCTTTTTCACGTCCTTGCTTCAGTCATAACATACAGCCAGCTTAAATCACCCCTGACAATACTGAGGAAAGCTGCAAAAGCAGCAATTAAGAACACCAAAACCACACAATTTATTGTCACCCTGGGAAAAATTTGTGCCCAATATTAAAAAATAGTAAAGTCCATCACACCACAAGACAGTCCCAGATTGACTGTCAGCATCAAGAAACAAAACTGGGCAAGTGCTGGCAAGAAGGAGAGAAGTGAGCAGAGCCTCTGGTGAAGCCTTTACTGGGGCATTGGGAACTAGAAGAGAATTCTGAATAATTGGTTCCCTTTTTACTACCAGAGATAACTCCTTCCTGTTAATCTCCACCATATGCATTTTACATTCTAACTGCAATTCACAACTTCTTAGAAAAAAAACAATAACAAACAAGAGTTAAAGGGATTTTCACAATGAGAAAACATTGGAAAAGTTATGATTAGGTTTAATGATCTAGTGCACCAAATGGAACCTATTTACTTACTTTCTTTATAACCTAATTCATGCTGTGATGCAATACTGGTATACTGACCAGCATTGTCAGAGTGTCCTGAAGTGTCACTCTTGGTAGCACCTTTCAATTTATGGAAAGACTAAGCAGTTGAATAATATAGTTGAATAATTAATTCTATTAAAACCAAATTAAGTGTTCAACTACAGTCCTGTAATCAAAAAAACTTTATCTTTTTAACTCTTCAGTCATAGTCTACTATTTTAATGATTTATCAAATTCTTTTCAAGCCTAACTTTTATGCTGAGGCTAGACATAACCTGAAATAAATCACTAATATAATGCCAATAAGGGCAGTCAAGTGAGGGAAGCAAGGTGCTCTACAAAGCTGCTCACCTTCCACTTCATATTAGGATTGTTGACCTTCCATTGATTCACCCCTGTGCTTATTCTGCATTAAATAGTTCAGGAAAGCCATTTAGAAGATTGTTTCCCTTTAGTGTGGGCAGTTTTATCAGTATAAAAGCATTTATACTGTTAACTTTTTTCCAAAACATGGGACTTACATAGCTACTGTAACAGCAGTACAGTGACCCTCAAGGTATTATAAACTGCAGGGAAAATATCCCTAAATGCCTTAGTTGTGCTCAGTGTAGGCTTAAGAAAAATGTATGTCTTGCCTTAGTTTCTGTAGTGACCTGCCTGAGACATGCCCACCCATAATACTTCTCTTAAGGCTTGCAGCACCCACAGAACAGAGCTTAAAACAGAAATTAAGATTGCAGTGGCCATTTAAACATAGGGAACACAGGAATACTTGGTCATCCACCTAAGAGCTGTATTCCCAGACAGTGGGTATTCAACAGTAATAGAATACAAGCATAAAGGGAAGACACTAAAATTCTATACCAAATTGTGCAAAAACAATTTAAACTTTGCTCATTATTCATTGTTTGTGTTGTACCACTAGAGTATACCACACTTCACACACATCTTGTTTCCCTTGCATACCACAGCCAACGTTTGTCTTACTGTTCAAACACTGGAGTCGTTAACACGTGCTTTGAGACACCACAAACTGAATGTATTCAATTGCTGTGTGATAATCTGCTGGCAAGGCAAGAGATCCAATCAGAGCACCAGGGAACCGTGCAGAAGCTTAAAACACAAAACAAGCATAAACGTATGCAAATCTTGAGGCCCACCTGAGAATGTTCCCACAGCAAATCTCTTTTCCCAGCTCATATTATGTTAACAATAAGATGTTAACATAAGATGCTCTGTGAATGTGGAATATCACTGGATACCAACAGCAGTGATACTCACTTGGCATGAAGCTCCTCAAATGCATAATCTTGTCTGCTGGGTTAGCATTCCAGCTGGCTAGAGGTACTTCTGAGCAAGCTAGTGAATGAGATGCTTTCTTTGATATGAGACTGTCATATAAATCAACAAGAATTTTAAGGAGGGTGGGTTCATTCTGCTCAATTAGATAAGATGTTGTTGGTTTCCTGATTGAAAAATGATTTGTAAACAGACAAAATAAAGTTAGTTTATTATACTGGAAAATTTACTGCATGATATCAAAACACTATACAGACAAGAAAAACTTTGGAGTTAAATATGCTCACAGATGTCCAATATAAGAGATGAAAAGCAAGACAAATCTTAGAGACAATTAAAAAAGCTGGAAACAGGATTAAGGTATAAAAATCCTCTCTCCCTCTAAGACATGACCCAATTAAAAATAAGTTTCTTATACCAGATTGCTCAACAGAAAAGGGAGTGCTTCTAATTCTTTCCCCAGAAATTAATTACATTTAATTTTTTTCTTCTACTTCACTTTTTGCTCAATTCTATTCATTCGTAAACCAGCAGAAGCCGCAGTGCTTAGCTATACTGGTCAGACAGCAAATATAATTTATCAAAAACAGTCCTCACTCACTAGCTTTCAGCATAAAATTAAGATGCTTTTTCTAACAGAAGCCCATTGACATAAACAGAAAGAAACAATGTAATCAAACAGGAATCAATGAGATGAATTAATTTAGTGGTTTACAAACAACCACCATTATTCTCTATATTTTTCCTCAAATACCAAGTTTTTCTTTTTCTTTTTTTTAGCTCCCAAATGCATCTTGGAACATAGCCAGCTAGCTCTATGAACTCATAGAATACAGGATGAAAATCATAATGCTGCCTTTGTGTATATCCAGGATAGAATCCATATAAATTATGAAATTAGAATTAAAATGGTAAAACACACAACATGAAAGTAACAATACCATCTTGATGCTCTTCTCTAGATGACATTTTATCCAATAGTTTTCTCCACAAGTTGCCCAACAGAAAAGAGACAAGCATTAGACAGAGACCTATATACAGCTGGAAACATGTTCCTATTGCAATGATTACAGAGACAGTTTATTTCTTCTTGTTTCCACACAATAAATTCCTTACTTATGTTTCACCCTAAGGTTATTTGCTTTTCATTACCATCACTTGCACAGATTTTTTGTTCAATTTAAGAAGGAAACTGTCTAGATAAATACTATACTCTCTTGGCTAATTCTTCTAGCTTACTTCCTCATACATAATCAATCTACTCTAAGCCTTTCCCTGTAAAACAGGCGATATACCACAGAACAACATGTCTTCTGGGATGAAGATTACATCACTGACTTTTTACCTTAACACATCAATCACACAACTTCAATTCTCCTTGACAACTACTAGTCCCCTAAAGCCACACAGAAAAACAGCAAAGAATAGCATTTTATATCATCCCAGAGCTGCTTCATCAGAGACCCAGAAATGAGCTGCTTTGCATCTCTCTGATTTCTTACGGCTTGATCTAAGTATTTTAATTAGTCCCTGCATTTTCTGAGTCTTACACAAAGAAGGAAAATCAGATTTCCAGGCCATTATTATGAATCTTATTACTGTGTTTCCTTCTGCGTTCACTATGCTTGGCTACTTCTGGGTGCTGGCCAGGCAACCATTGCTTTTGTGACACATGGCAAGGCAGCTGCTAAACTCCTCTCAGAGATACTGACCTTGGTCCTGAAGCAATTCAGTTCTGTTCAAACAATAGTGGGTTGGCCCTGGCTGGACACCAGGTGCCCATCAAATCCTCTCTGTCACTGCCCTCCTCAGTTGAAAAGGGTAAACATAATGAAAAGCTCATGGGTCAAGGTAAGGACCAGGAGAAACCACTCATCTATTACTGTCATGAGGAAAGCTCATTCAATTTGAAGAAATTAGTTTAATTTACTACCAAGCAAACCACAGTAGAATAATGAAATTAAAAAAAAAAAAATCAAATCTTAAAACACCTTCTCCTCACTTCTCCCTTCCCAGATTCAACTTCAGTCCTGATTTCCTCTACCTCTTCCCCCTGCAGTGGCACAGGAAGACAGGGAATGGAGGCTGCACAATCAGCTCTGGCTCATCCCCTCCCTCCTTCCTGCTCATGAGGACTTCTCACACTCCTCCCCCATTCCACTGGGGGGTTCCTCCCACAGGAGACACTCCTCTACTAACTTCCCAAACCTGAGTCCTTCTCAGACTTCAGTTCTTCAGAAAATGCTCTAGCATGGCTCCCTTCCATGGGATGCTGCTCGTCAGGGACAGACATGTCCAGTGTGGATCCCTCCATGGCGTCACAAGTCCTGCCAGCAAACCTCCCCAGTGGGAGTTCCTCTCTCCACGGGTCCTGACAGGACCATGGCCACTGTGTCACAGCACCCTTTGGCATTCCCCTGCTTTCTGGTGGGGCTCCTTTTGGTACATCTCTGCCCCCCGTGGATCCCATGGGCTGCAGGGCAGAGCTGCCTCACCACGATCTGCAGGGGAATCTCAGCTCTAGTACCTGGAGCACCTCCTCACCTTGATGTCTGAAGAACTGTTTCTCTCTCATTCTCACTTCTCTTTTCTCTGGCTGAATTGCTCTTGCAGTTACTTAAATCTGCTAATCCCAGGGCGCTACCACCAAAACTGATGGGCTAGGCCTTGGCCAGTGGCATGTCCATCCTGGAGCTGGCTGGCATTGGCTCTGTTGAACTGGAGGAAACTTCTGGCAGCTTCTCCCAGAAGATACCCCTGTAGCCACTCCCACTACTAAAATATTGCCACTCAAACCCAAATACAAATATCAAAGAGAACGCCAAATCCCTGATTCATTACTCTTCAGTAATATTTCTCATGAAGGTAGAGAAATGCTGAGACAGTTGGGTCTGTTCAGCCTTGAGAAGGGTCAGCTGAGGGGACATATCCATGTCTGTCAGTATCTGAAGGGAGAGTGCCAAAAGGATGGAGCCAGGCTCTGCTCACGGGTGCCAAGCAATACAAAAAGAGGCAATGGGCAGAAAACAGCGCACAGGAAGTTCCACCTGAACTTGAGGAAGAACAGCTTTACTGTGTGGGTGACTGAGCACTGCAACAGACTGTCCAGAGAGGTTGTGGACTCTCCCTCACTGCAAATATTTAAGAGCTGTCTGGATGAAATCCTGTGCCATGTGCTCTGGGATGGCCCTGCTTGAGCAGGGAGGTTGGACCAGATGATCCATGGTGGTCCCACACCATTGTGTGATTCTGTGAACTGTGTTGCTCAAAGCTTTAATGCCTTTCTTCATAGAGTGCATTTCTGTAACTCATTTGAAAGAGAGAACTGGAGTGCCACAGAAGAGGCATGCTCATTTTAGCAATTTTAGAACAATTCATTCTCTCAAAAAGCATACACATTAAACATCTTGTTTTATACACTGACAAACCAAAAAAGAGTAACTGAATTTAAGATAAATGTCCAAAAAACTGAAATTACTGTTTTCCTTGTGTAATAACTCTAAAAGCAATAGAGATAAATAGCACATATATTTGACAGCAATCCACAAAATTGGATTTGAACATTCAATAAGAATATTTTAATGGCAAGAATGATTCAAAAAGTCTTACATAATACTTTTCAAAAAATGGCTTGAATAAAACAGTCAAATAACTAAGCATGCTACTGTCAGGCAACCAACATTGCTCAAAATCCTGGACTTGTTTTTCTGAAATATTTCTCTGATTTGGAACACTAAAGTTACTACACTGTTTATAGTTATATCTAATACTTCAGCAATTCCATTTACCCTCAGTACATATGCATCTCTAACAATATGTTAAAAAATATTGTATCAACAACATATACCCTAATTAGAAAACTAGGATAACCATAGCATTCCAAAGCTCTGTCCAGTTATCTAAAGCAGACAGAAAGAACTCTAGTTAAACACTGTATTTGTATATAAATGTACTCAGAAAAACTGCTTTTACCTTTACAGCAGATGGGAACTTGTTTTCAGTTCTGTGATTGATGCTTGATCAATAATAGAATGGTTTGGGCTGCAAAGGACCTTAAAGATCATTCAGTCCCAATCCTCCTGCCATGGATAGTGACACCTTCCACTAGACCAGGTTGCTCCAAGCCCCATCCAACCTGGCCTTCAGCACTTCCAGATATGGGGCATTCTTAACTATCAGGCAACATGTTCCAGTGCCTCATCACCCTCACAGAAGGAATTTCTTCCTAATAGAACATCTCACCTCTTTCAGTTTAAAGCCATTCCCCTTTGTCCTAACGTGTTCAGGTGAAAACTCCCTCGCCAACCCTCTTCTAGGCCCCCTTTAGGTACTGGAAAGCTGTTCTATGGTGACCCTAGAGCTTTCCCTTCTACAGGCTGAACAACTTCTCTAAGCCTATCTTCATAAGAGAGGTGTTCCTGCCCTCTGATTCTACAGTGAGAAATTAAGAAAAACGATGCTGATTCATCTAAAAACCCCACAATCTTATGCAGCAAGATAAAAGAGAGGCAAATGCACTCCAAAGTTTAAAATAGATGTATCAACTATGTTTCTGGTCTTGATTGTCTTCTGTCAATCATCCTTTTCTGTTATGATCCCCCTCTGTATCCCTGCAAAACAAATTCTCATTCTTGTCCCTCAGCTCCCTGCAGATTGTACTGATCACAATCCCATCAACAGACATTTTTTCAAGAATAACTTCACCATCATCCCTATTCTTTTTTTCCAGATACTGAAACCTGGAATCATTCAGGTCCCCTGGGATTTGGTATCACATTCCATAGCTGTGAAGGGGTTCACAGCTTCAGGGACACTGTGTTTCAGAAAAAAAAAAATCTAAAAGAAGCAAAAAAATCATGATGTGAAGAACACAGCCTGAAGGAGAAGAGTAAGAACAGGAAACAGAAAAACTTTAGTTTTGCTCCAATACTTCCCTTTTATACCAGCAGGAATGTAACTCTGCTTACAGGATTCTCTCTCTTTTGTATTTACCTTTTAACAACAAGAATACATATGCATTTAAACAGCTGTACAGAAACACTGGGAGGATGCATTACCAAAAATGTGTGCATCTGTAGTAAAACTTATAACAGCAATATAGAGTTTTTTTATTTTTTTATTTTTTTTTTACCAAAAAGTGCACAGTTAAATCTTTGTATCCTGACTTGCCTCACAGCTCATGCTGCTGCTTCAGTAATGCAGGAGTGCCAAGCAAGTTACAATTTCCACACCACAGAGAAACTACATTGAAGCACCCAATATGTTGGAATAGAAGGTGACTCTATCCTGAAATAAAATATCATCTGCCTAAAGAAAAATTGCTTGGGGAACAAACTGAAAGTGAAACGACTGTGCCACATCTTTTCAAAGATTTCATGGTATGGAATGCAGATTTGGGGTGAGGTGGGGAACAGGTGGGCTTGTTGAGGGGGTAACTGTTCTTGGGCATATGACAGGGTTTTTTTTTTTGCCTAAAGCATGCTGCTAAAATTCAACTCAGTACATGCTAGTTTAATTGGATGGTCTAAAAGGCATACAAGCAACTTGATCACAGATCTTTTTCTGCCAACATAATTGATTTATACTAGGACAAGCTCATCCCTCCTACTACATGAACTCTAAAAGTACCCAAGCACAAACAAAGCCCACTACAGCACAGTGAAATGCAAGTGATTGTCCATATAAAAAATGAAGACTACCATGACCAAGTGTGCTAGAGTAGTTTACCATTTAATAACTCCATACACTTTCAGAATTTCAGACTTCTTTGAAGGCTTCCCAAACTCTATCCCATTGAAATAAAGGAAAATTGCTTTTAATTGAATTTTTGTGACTATTATTTCATTCATAATCAAGGCATAGCATTAAAAAAAAATACCACACATGTTAGGTACAGCTTAACTCTATGCTCACTCCATGAAGGAAATCAAGTTGAAATAGATAGCACTTCACAAAACTAAAATGAACATGGGACATGAGAAAGATAAAAAAGGAATTAGCTCACAGCTCTTGCTGAAGCTCTGAATTCAGTTAAATTGCCTGAACTAGCAATACTTGCAAGACTCTACAGAAATAATCAATTCAGTTCAGAAATAATAATCATCAATTACCTTCAAAATTTGATCACCTCTACTTCAGGAGTACACACACAAAAAAGGGCTCCAGCATAATTGGCACCATCAACCTATTTTACTTTTCACACAGTTACACTCACAGCTGGTGCACAGATTGTCACTCACTAAGAACGTGCTTAACTTTCCTTCAAAGAAAACACAACCAGGAATTATGTTTGAAAAGGGTATGTAAGGTCCTGTAAAATGCACTTACCAGATGCATGGATTTGAATTTGGCCCATTGTACACTTCAATACTGTGTTCGTGTATCAGTACAGTTTGTAGCACAAACCTTGTTTCCTATGATTAATATTGGACTGGCAATACAAAAACACAAGAATGAGGTTTGCAGATAAGAAGCAAGCACTTCAGCTAGTGTTTTCAAACATACTGAAGAACTGCAATAGTTTTAGACTCAGTTGGAGTAAGGATTATTTTCATTTTTTCCATTCATTAGCATAATCTGTCATTGCTTTCTACAGTTAAAAACTGCAATAGGTAAACCACTCAAGAACAAGACTAGCATCTGTTCTGTATTGCTTTGTAGCATTAAAGGATACTGATTTCAAAAAATATTACATTTGCTTGTACACAGTATGTCTTTCTTTCACACCAGGAACCAGTGGACTTCTTCATCAACTAGAAATGGTGTATCATTAATAGTGTGTCTCTTCTGTGATTGAATGAGGCAGGAATGGAGTAAGAAGCTAACTCATGTTTATCCTGCTAAATCTTTAGCAGTAGGTTTGCTATTTTGACAGATGTGCACAAACAGCACTTTTTACAAAGAATGTCAATTCTGTTTTCTAAATTCAGTATGTTGCCCTTCAAATGAAAGAGAACAGACCTTAGGCAGAAATCATCTGCTACATTTGTTGAGAGAGTTCTACCTATTAAAGACTTATTAGGCCCCTAGTAAAAAAGATAGAAGATGATGTAGAAAAATATCTTGATCTAACAGTAGGAGAAATTAGATTACTTATATTAAAAAAGTCAAACAAAATCAAAATTCTCCAAACCCCCCTCTCCCCCACTCTGACAACAGCAACACAACTTTGAAAGCCAGAAGTCAGCACAGACTGGAAAGCCTTCATCCCTGAATGCCATGCACATGTTTGCAGTGCATTTTACCAACCTGATTAGAAAGATTTTTTTATACCATATAAAGCAAAAGCACTTGTTCCAAATGGTTAGGATTTTCCATATTGTGTAGTGCATTTTGCTTTCACTAAACACTTTTCCATTTATCCTAATGCATATTTTCTTGAATTTTTGAGGAGGGCAGATATGAGGTTTCCTACAGCAGGTGAACAAAGGTTGCTAAATCACTGACCATAAATGAAATCAACATTTTTGTTTGTCTGTGTGCTGGGTGTGTCAATGAGGCAGCAGTTCTGCAAGGCCACAAAAACCAAACTGTGTACTTGCTCTCATAATGCATAAACATACAACTGGATAAAAAGGGGGGAAAAAAAAATCACCACCCCAAGTAAAATGGGTTTATACCTGTAACTTGAGAAGGCAGAAGAGAATGCTAAAAATCTCTTTGCATGTAACAAATCATTCTTTGCTTTTATCATTCTTCCTCACCAAAATTTCCCACTGCATATGGAACTTACTCTAATTTAGAAAACATTGTTTGACCCAGTCCTAATAAAACAAATCCTTCATAATTGCTTAATACAAGTTCTTAATGCTTTTTTCACAAATCAGTAGCATTTAAAAAACGAACTGCACATGACAGTTTTTAAAAAGCTATCAGCCATTTATAAGCTTCATAAAATTGCCCATCTGTCTGAAAAATGCATGAGCTCAATATGGGAGATCAGAGCACACAGAAAAGCACCCAAAGTTGACTGAACGTCTGGATAGTGATTTCTGAGAGCAACAACACTCCTTTTCAAGTTAATCAAAATTATGATTGAATTTTTGTACAAAAAGATTTGTAACTAGACAATTCCATATGTCACAAATGCTTCCTGTGAGACACTGAAGATGCACACAGCAAAAACAAACATGCATAAGTACACTTCTGATTTTTGACTGCACAAAACAAAAATCTGCATAAACATATACAACACTAAACAAATAGATGCTTTTGGCAACAGGGCCTCCATTTATTTAGAATAAATAATTAAAATAAATAAAAATTATGGGGGAACTGCTTGCCATTATCCAGGAAAGAATCATCAAAAACAAAAACTGTTAAATTATGTACTGGGTTATGTCAAAAGAAAAGCATCAAGATTAAATTAATATAGATGAATTTCAGCTCTCAATACTCTAAGAAAATATTCTGTAAGTTTTTTTTTGTTTTTTTTTTTTAAATTCATTTGCTTTCACAGAAATAGAATACACCAGAACTTGAATGGAAATTATTAACTGTTTTACTCCATCAGCAAAGCAAGGTCAGAATGCCTATCAGAACTCTTTAAACATGTCTGATTTTGTCAGGGTTACCAAAAATAATAGGGCAGGACAAACCTTTGTTCTTCATGTAGGCATTACAGGATTTTTCTCCTTTCTTTAGAATGTGTCAAATTTTATGAACTAAACACTTGCTAGCAATCCTCCATATTCTAGAAAAGACAAAGGCATGTAGTTTAGGAAAAAAAAAAAACCACAACAAAAAGATAATTAGTTAGCAACCAAATCAATATTCTCCCACTCATCTCCCAGGGAAATTATTAGAAACTATTTATACCTCATATCTGACTGCAAGGACTTTTACAGATCTTTTAGTAAAATACAGTGTTTTACTACCAGAATTCTGAGTTTAAAACTCTCTTACAAGTGACAATCATAATTTCCTGCTTTGATAATTTCACAGCTTTTTTATACCACCCACATTCTTTTTCTTTCTTACTTTAAGTAAAGCTCAGGACCAGTGAATGAACAGGAAAACAACTCCTCATTATTTTTGATAATATATTTGGAATAGTAGCAGGTTTCAGGCTCACACATGATTTGCAAACAGGAAAAAAGGACAAAACAAAATACATTTATAATACAGCAAAATTAAATAAAAAGTTTTCTGAAATTATTTTCTTTAAGATGCATAAAATGTAGCTAGGGATAATACTCTTGCCTATTCTTTAAGGATGTTATTTTGCTTGATATTACAAGTCTACATTCAGGAAAGGTGAAATATATTTTTGAAGTCTACTTAGATGAACCTGAATGTAGCAAACTAAGGCAACCTTGACTGTAACAAACTACCATTTCTGGAAAGACTAGGATGTCAATTCAAAATCTTGTCACACTTTATTAAACTGCAATGAATTTTTAAAACTGAAAGTTACTATCTCTTTCTGTGTACAATTAGAAGATAATGAGTTATTTAAAGATAACACTGAAACAACACCTCATGCATGAAAAAGATCATGAATAAACCTCAATTTAAAATTAAAGGAAATTTTCTAAATAATGGACAGCTATTATTTGGTAAGAACCCTCCCTCTTGACACTACAGATAAACCTAGTTGATTAGCTTCTGAAAAACAATACTTTATAAGATCTCAGGCCTGTTCTCCTAATTCCTAATAACAAAGCACCACCCAGAAAATAAAAATTGATCAGTTTGAATTTGATCAGATGGAATGCTTGCAAATCGTCCAAAGCAACAGACTTCAGCTTCCATCCTACATCATCTGTCTGCAGCTTTTAATTGTGAATATTCAGAGGATACACCATTTGAAGATGTAAAAATTAGTTAACATCTCCATTACAATACTCAGTAAAGTGATGGAAGTAATACATTTGGAACACTAGTTATGAACTGCCTAATGAAAATACAACAAAAAAATCTTAAACTTATAAAAAGAAATAAAAAGTTCAGAAGAAACTTAGACAAGAAGAAATGTAGGGAAATGTGTAAGAACAACATCGTTTCAAATTTTTCAGAAACTAATGTTCATCTTTTCCATAGTTCATTAACTGAAGCTGAAGATAATTGTGAGGTAATTGTACAAATCTCTTGTCAAGTTGTTTAGTCTATTACTGCAATGTAATAATGCTTTTCCAAGTGGAAAGTAAACAGCTCATGTTTCAGAGAAAAGCCAATGTAGAAACCAGTATTTACGCAGAGTTAGAAATTTTCCTTCCTGTTTACAAGATCAAACTTGAGCATTCCACATGAGGAATTTTAAAATAATGTAATGCCATCCATAATTCAATTTAACCCTAAGGAAATGTAAATCAAAGCTGAGATGCACAGAATAAAAATTTGCCACATGAATAAATGTGTTTCTATTATTTCAAAATTACTCAGAGTGACTTTCCTGTTTTAAATACTTGAGGTATCTCATGAACCACACTCAAAACAAGCATGACATAACATTTTTCAGAAGCTGACACCCAGAGAACAGAGTCTTGCTAAGTACAGGCTGCTCATTGGTTCCCATCTCAAGAATTCCTCACATGTTCACACACAAAAGGGATGCAGTGTGGAGGCATGATGCACACCCAGCAAGCATTTCACAGGGTGGGCAACTAAAGATAGACTGCCCAATACAGAGCAGGTGGAAACAAAAGCTTTGTATTCTGACTCCATACGTACTCAAAAGTGAAATTACTTATCTATTATACCAATTTGATCAACCATGAAAAGTAAGAATTTGTTTTCATAGTAATATATCATCCCTAGAGTTTTCATTTTTACAGCCAAGTTGTATTTGAGTTTCCTGAGTGCAGGCAGCATTGTGATGTGGGTGATACTTCTAAATTTATCTCAATGTAGACACATTCTCAATTCTGTCTAGGTAAAGTGAATTTCAAATTCTTCCCACCTCTCACTTTCTCACAATATGACAATACTTCTACTCCAACAAATGAAATGCAATTTGAGATAAGCTATAGTTGCCTTCAAAATGACCATTATTCTTCTGAGCTGAACTCTCACCAACCTCAGGTCAAGCCTTTCTTTTACCACTGGTAAAGCCATTCTGCCAAGCCAAAATGCCTTCAGTAATGAAACTGAAACTGCTATTGCAAGGTACATCAAGGAGCTGAAGGTAAAAATCTTGTACTTTGTAATTTCAGAAGAAAAACACCACAATAGAATTTAATTTGATAATGTTAAATTATCAAAATTGAGAATGTAGAGTGAAGAACAGAAAACTTGGTATTATAGATTCAAATCAGTTTATTCCAACCTATGCGCAGATACCTTTTGAGTTGTACTTTTTACAGTAATAGTATTTGACTAGAAGCAAGTCAAGTGTCATGAAATTCAAGTAACTGAGTACATTGTAAAGGAAATGAAAGAGACATTTTATCAATATTGCAAGTATAAAAATGTAAACCCAGCATTTACTTAGTTCTCTAGACAATATAGACATCTTGAAACTGAATTTGTTTCATTTTCTATTTGGCCTTTTCCTTTTTAAAAATTATTTTAAAATATGAGACTGACCTTCATATAGGCTTAAAAGTTATGATTTTTTTTCCTGATGTAGTATGCATGATGCAGTAATATGTTAATATTAAGGTCAACATCACTTGAGAACCTTGCTGTATTAAGCTCTGCTCCAGGAAAGTTTTGTTTATGCTACCACTGACATGAACAGTTCAAGTTGCTGGGATCACTCTGGGATCCAGGATGCTGCATTAAACAAGTGCAAAGCCACTATAAATTCTTTAGTAAGCAGAAAAAACCTCTCTTTACCTTTGTACAATTACTTGACTGCAGCAACAGTAAGACTGTGTTTCAGGTATAACTATTTGTCTACAAACCTAATATATTTATATGTGGGTTCACCCTTACTTTCTCACAAACAATGGCTTACATGAGCCATGCCTAATATTGCAGTTTTTGGAGACATGAGATTTCATCATACTGAGACTGTCTATAGCAGAGCTTTCCTATGACAAGACAGTCAGTCATACAATATGACTTTTCATTTCATAAAAAGTTACATCTAGCCTTGATCCACAAGCATCCACACATCTGAATTTCAATGATGTGTTACATAAACTGTCTACAAACAAAATATAGGGAATTTCAACTACATGCAATAGCATGTATTCTTTCAGTGGAAAGTGGTGCAATCTGATAGTTAGATATACTTGCTTTGCTTTTAGCACAAACTTTCTTCCCTTACTCTACCATTATTGTATAATAAGATCAATGTAATGTACAGAACTACAGTTTAAAAAAAAAAAAAAAAAACAGTCATCCATCAGGTCATCTTCCATGTTCACAGAAAAAAAGAACATTACTGGCACTGAAGATCACTGACCAACTGATAAGTAGTCACAGGTTGCTTTTGCACACTGATTTCCATGTCATTAATCTGGGCTATTTAGAGGTTTGACACAAACCACATAGCACCTAACAGAGGACACCATGATACTCTCAAATGAACAATGCAGAAGACAGACCTAAGCAGGGGGCAGACACAGGAGAACAAAATAGACAGCAATATGAGAAGGGACTGGCTCAACAACATAAAGGGAAAATTCCTAGTTTGTCATTTTCTACTAAAAAACTAGTTCATTGCCAGTGAAAGGAACTAGTTGAGAAAGAAGGAGTTGGCAACTAAGTTTTAATATTCTTTTTTTCTCTTGGCAAATCTGAGTGATTTTTTCCAAACTAAAATACTGCCAAATAACTGTTACTGCTAATAAATTTATTGTTGGCTGTGGCATAGGTGCTGTACTGGTTTGAAAGCTATAGGGTAAAGTCAAAATGCTTCTTAAGGCAACATCACTTTCATGGGCATATACTGTGTTAGTAACAGCTTACAGATCTGACTATGCTAATAAAGTAATTTAAACACAGAAAGAAATAAAAGTTGATGTACAAATCTATTGTATGTTGGCAACCTACATAAACCATTTAACTAATGAATTATGCAAATCTATGTTTCCCCAAAGTTTTATAACTTTAATCAGAATTTTTTAGTATTCCTCTGCAAATGCAAGCTTATGTTCCATAACTGAAACAGTGAAAACTTGCTTTGTCATTTTGGCCTTTCCTTTAAAACTGTTGCCCATGTTCTGCTTCTTGCCCCTTCACAGAGATCTGTCTGCTGACAGACTGACTTCTTATTGCCTATGTCAATGAGAAACACCGGATCTTTAAAGTCAAACCTGAAAACCAAAGCTCCCCATCTTTTATTTCAAACAACCTTCACACAAACCTCAAAAGCTTCCCAGAAAAAGAAAAGTCACTTTCCACATGGCTCAGTTTCCCAGAAACCAGGATCACAAAACTAGAGCTGCACACAAAGCCACTGCAGCTAATGACACAGAGGTGTGTTGGTATTTTCAACAGTTCTAATAGATCTTTAACATCCAGTTTGGAATACAGGGATTATATGAATCAGGTACTGGATTTGCAACCCCAAATCCAACACAAAATCAGAAACATTTTGCACACTCAAGTATGTAAAACTATGTATACCATTAAAATGTACCCTTATTGTATCCATAGCTTTCTAAGGCAAACTAAGTAGAAGCCTATAATTTTACCTTCTTTTATAATGTTTGTTGAGTGACAATATAGTTATTTTATATTTATTAGAGCACATATGAACTCTAGATTCAGTCCCCTTTCATCTCACCAGTACACCAACATTCAGCCATTTGTGCTTACAATATAAATCAATACTCATGTTACTGCTGAAATGGAGTTCCACAAAATCAGACCTTTTTCTCCTACCTGTTGTTTTATCATTTTTAAATGCAAATACTCTCTATAAATTACAGGAATAGAGAAATCTTGCAACTGTGTACCTATATTTAAATCTACATTTCCTTCTGTCACAAATAACTTCTAATATTCACGTAGTCTTTTTTTATTAAATCTGTCTATAACCAAATATTGCACTTTCAAGTTTCATAACATTTGCTTACCTCCCTCATGATACCAATCCTTTAGTCTGCATTATATTGATATTTAAAGATGTGCAGCTGTCCTTTTACTTTCATAACATCTAAATGTCATAATTTATGCTGAACATTATGCATGAACTATCTACAGATTTTGGTTTTAATCATAAACGCCAAAGGAGTGTATATGAATAAAATGAAGGTGTACAAGTAATTCTGCAGACAGACCAGCAAACTCCTGATGTCTAGCTGTTCACAAAAACATTTCAATCATTTGTTATCAAAAGTTTTTTTTCAGTGCATTTCAGTATTTATATTTGCATTAGTTAAAAAGAAGAAAAAATGCTGGAGCCTTTTTAAAGAAAATCTTTTACACAGCCTTCAGATTTTTTCTTTTTTCTCATTTATTGTTTCTAATAGGAACTGACTTGTCATAACTTCATAGATGTTTGTAAAAAGGAACAGCAGGATTAATGAAAAACTTCTCTAAAGTGTTTGTCATTTAATCACTACTTTTGAAATACCACTCTTATTGAAATATCTCTTTTTCAATTTTCACTAACTACACATGACAGCTAGATTGCTAACAGAAAACTCTCTCCTTATAATATGAAGTTATGGAACAAGAGCAGCATACACATTACAAGAATGCATACACTGTAATAACATAACTGATTCCACAAAGTAATAGCCATTTGTCAGCTATATGGCATATGCAGCTTCATAAAGAAATTATACCATAAGGAAAAGGGATATGAATTTATCACTAATCACTATACTGCTTCAAAACAGTAGTAAACTTTGCTTGCAATGATTCTATGAGTTCTGACAACATCTGTACGCACAAACTTAATTTTTTGCCTAATGTGGCTTCAGTATCTTTTACTGCTTTACTCCTCTCAGTCTCAGAAAGGCAACTAAAGGGTAAAAGAATCTACTGCTTCTTAGAAACAGCTTATCTTATGAACTGGGAAGGAACAGAGGTAGATATCAAGTCAGCATTTTCTTAACAAAAAATAATCCAACTCTATTATGTCTGACCACCTCATGGAAGAGAAAAAAGGAGCACAAGAAAACACAATATAGTCTAAGTTAAGCTTAGAGGATCAAAAATACAAGACTTAAACTGACCTCAAGTGTACCAAAATGATTCATCTGACCTCAATGTTACTGAATTCAGACTAGAGATTGCAGCATATTTTCCTTGTGTTATCTCTCTTCTTAAAACATAAAGTACCAAATATGTTCAAAACTGGCAACCACTCACAGGCACATTTCTGAACTTTATTTTAATAACACCAATAAACAGAAGTAAATAATTTTACTGGTTCTGGTAATTTTACTTCTAGGTCCAGCTTCATAAAAGTTTGCTCTGTAGATTTCTTTCAGTTTTTCAAACTCATGTTAAACACTTCTGTTAAACATTTCTAAGCTATATGAACCATTTCTTCCACCTGAAAACTGTTCCACTGAAAAGTCAGATAGCTTTATATAACTGGAACTTTATATAACTAGTTCTTTTTCTAAGAACCTGGCAGTATATAAGCTTTACAAAAAACAAACATATTTTAAAATTCATCAACAATAGCAATTATCTTCTTCATTAAAAAAATCTTACAGTATTACCATATTGAGCAAGCATGGCCTCAATAGCTGTTATTTCAGCAAAAAAAAAGGAAAAACGAAAAACTGCTTTTTTACCTGTCAGATACCTCATAAAAATCAAGTTACAGACTTCCCCTTGAGTACTTTACTGCTAGGAAATTGTTAGCCTGCAGAAACAGCCTGGGTGTGCTGTTTTACAGGTCTGATTTCAAAAACTTTCTTCTGTGGTCTAGATTTTATAAACATAGAATAGTCAGAACTGTATTCACTTTACAATTTCACTTAAATTGCATTACAGATCGAGAGGCCATTCATCAAAGGACATAGTGCAAGTAAACCAGCAGATATGAGAGGGCAAGATAGATGAGTGCAGCATTTATCTTTCTAAACTCTAAAATATCAGGTTAAAAAAAACTTACAAAAATGGTTCTGCTACTGTAGCACTCTACTAATATTTCTCTCACTCACCCAGGGGCTTCTTAAAACAGTAGGTCAGAAATCTGCTTATCTAAGTTGTAGCTGAGGCATAGGTTTTAAGTAAAACATTAGCAAAGGGTACAATTCTCTCTTTTGCTATCAGTCTAAGAACAAAGCTCACATACACAATACAGCAACTGATGTTTCTTTCAATAGAAAAAGAAAACCCGCCCTGTAAAACATCGACAACAAAATTCTTCATGCTTAAACTTCTAACTGATGAACTGAAATTTGAAAAAAATTCCACCCTATTTCCTAGTTCTATACTCCTATCTTGGAGGAATATCACCTAAAGAGCTGTTAAAATTCATTTAAAGAACTTGAGGCACTCACATTTTGTGCTGCATTCAAGAAGTAATGGTAGCGGAAAACATTACGTGATTAAAGTTTTCTTAATTTTCCTATATATAAATTATGGAAATTTTGATCAACTATTCCAAAGCTTTTTTTTTTTTCCACATTCCATTCAAAAGAGCTTCATTTCTCTGTATGGCTATTTTGTACTAGTATGTGAATCTGCCTAGCTCAATAAAATTCCAGGATCAAAGGCTAATGAGTTGTATCCAAAAAAGCCAAAGTTGACATATTTCAGAGTAGAAGAGAAGTGTAGGGAAGAGATGAGGAAATACTAAATTTTGCAGTATTTCAGTAATAACATTGAAAATACATCAATAAAGGTTAATTAACAGCTGAGAGTCTTCTTTGCTTTGACATGAATTTCAGTATTCGTGCCAAGTAAAACAAAAGCATCTTATAATTGTTTATTCCTGCAACAATCAAGCCGTACTTCAAGGCTTTGCTTTGTACCCCTTTAGTTTCTCTCTGGGCCACAGTGCACTATGAACTCCAAGCAGAAAGAAAAGCAGCTGGCCTTACCTCTGTCACTGAAGTCATCCACCAGAATGATCTCTGCGATCAGGCTGTCTGGAGTGCGGTTGATGATGCTGTGGATCGTGCGCAAGAGCGAAGTCCAGCCTTCGTTATGGAACGGGATGATGATGCTGGTGTTTGGTAGTGCTTCCAAGTACACCTTGTGCTTACAGCTGCAAAGGCAAGCAAATAAGTCTGTAAGCATACTGAAGATCTGAGCTGGCATATCCTGTCATCCATTTGGGCCATTCAACCAACACGGTTTCTGGCATAAAATCCGACACTGCAATCAAGAAGTACTTTCATGTGAAAATAGCTGGATTGTTTAAAACACATTGCTTACAGCAGTGAATAAACTGGAACAGTGACAAAAAAAAGTGGAATGAGTGAAAAAAGCCTAGCTGGCTGGAATTATTTTCTTTCACTGAAAACTTTTTCCTGCAATATGACAGATGACCTATCTTCTATGACATCATTTTGAAAAATCAAATCCTCTTATCAAAAATAATTCTGAAGCGTAATATGATGCTAATCTGAAATGATTGTTTGGTCTACAAAGAGATAAACTCTAGAAAAAAAATCAGCATTATCCTGGGTGACACGTGCTTACAATATGAAAAACAACAACATCCACACGTACAACTCTGACTTCACATCTACAGATCCAAAATAATCGCTCCTATTAAGTACAGGGATAAAACAACACACAATTTTGGAAATGCAGGCTTATAAACAAGGAAATGCAAACAAGCTTTCATCTTTGAAAGGAAAGCACCATACATTCAACATCTTAATTGCACAGCAGCTAAGGAATATCAGTGCTTTCACCTGTTTTCAATATTGAGTTGTTTACACATTTCAGAAAGAAAAAATAAAAAACAACATTTAAAAATAAATAATGGCCACACAAACCAGTGTCTCCTAATATCCCAAAATATTTTATCACAAATGTTTAGATTACTGCAACTGATAAGATTGCATCTTTCATGTCTCTTGAAAAAAGAAAAAAGGGACACATTTCTCTGTTGTTCACAAAGCCTGGCATTTTCACCTCTGGGGAGAAAGTAACTGAATGATTTCTCATTCCTCAAAAGAAAGTCACATCCTGATAAAGGTATCCCTAGAGCACCAATCTGTCAGCTTTGCAATAAACAAACAAAATTAAAAGTTTAGCCCTGCAAATTCTAGGTTTAAAAAAAGGTATTGATATCTTTGCTCCTTGACAGAAAGCATAACTATGCATATAAAAAACTGCTATAGGATAGAATTTTGATTTACATATATTTGCAGATTACTTGGCATTTCCTCTTTATAAATGTCACTTAGAAATCAATATTCACCAATACACTGTACAGCTACCACACTGATGAAATGTTTCAAAGAATAAAAACTCATAGCTACTATAGCTATGCAAATATTAACTGTTATATGCAAAATATTATATGCAAAATATTAACTGTTATGTAGCTATAAATAAACTAACTCATTTTTAGGTACTTTAATTAAAAATAAATTAAATTTGTAGTGAGAATTATCTTATTGACAAGCCATTTTATGAAATAATCACAGTGGAAACATTTTATTAAGCAGCTTGCTGGTAAAACATATATGCACACTGGAAAAATGACAGATGCTTTGCAACAACGTGGAGTTCTGGAGAGAACAGTGCTCAGAAAAGTGACAGAAAAGTCTAAGTATGTATATTTAAATATTTTGTGAGAAGAAGAAAATCTACTGCAAGAAAGAATTTAGTAGAAATTATTTTTTTTATCTGTAAGAAGTACAAAAATGAAGTGCATTATTAACACGTTGTTTCAGTTGGCAAATTAAGAAAGCCACCTACCAAAACCAACACCTACTGTTGCCAGTTGTTTGTCAACAGTGATGCTTCTTGGACTAGAACAAATGCTGCTAACAGACATATATTGAACTATCATGCTATTTTTAAAAGCAAAAGTTTTTCCTTCAGCACTTTTGACTCCCAGTAAATATTATTTCAAAACTAGTAAGTTTCTGCCTCCATAAAATCCCAAGCCAAAAAATCCACGCAAAAGAACCTCACACATATCAGACTAACAACTTCGAAAGGCTAGGAGGAAAAAAATACCCAAAACACCCAAACGCATCAGAATGCCACTTCTTTTTTTAAAAGTCACCTCTCCAGTATAACAAGATACCTTTTCAAAGCAGTTGTACTGAAAATTTCATGGTTAATACTGTACTTATGCATGTAAGGATGGGGTAGGTCATTGGATTTGGATATTCTCATAGACAGTTTCAGACTAATTGCATATACTAAAGTGTTGGAAGGAGAAGCAATGTAGATGGATTTGGTTTATAACTATTCCATTCTTCCTGCTGAATAGATTGATCTAAAACAGAGCAGCACTTAGAGGAGAAAAGTATCTTACACTTCTCCATCATTCAACTTTGACCTTTAATTCTCATTTGCATTTACTTTTGATTGCCATTGCAAAGGTATCTGGCTATATGTGAATTGATTTCTAGTTAGAGCCACAAACCACCAAAATGTTCTTTTTCTGCTTTTATTAAAAAAAAATGGCCAGATTTCAAATTAATAGAAATGAAACCTTAAATTTCATCATTTTCCACTAGTAGTGCTTTACTTGCCTCTTTTTCATCAATTACAATTCTGCTCATTTTTAGCCCCTTGTACTCTTGACATGAGACTCTAACTGCAACAGAAGATCGCTGTTTTAAAAAGTGTAACATGAAATCCATTTTATTTGAAGTTCTATTCAACATTGTCTGTAGCAGAGGGCAGCAGGACAAACCTGATGATCAGCTGTAATGCTCAGGAAAGGCCATGAACTGCCACAAAGATGCAGTTAGACCTCCACAGCTGAGACACTGGATGTACAGTGAGAATAAACATATATAAATATATATATATATAAATAAATATATATATATATATATATATATATATACATATATATATATAATATATATATAAGGCCATTTGTTCCAAGTCTTTGAGCATGCTTCTTTATATCCTGAGTTTTGGAAGTGATGCCAAACACCCTGGCTGCAAAAAGACTACTTAAAAGCTTCTTGTTTTAAACATGAAATCCTTGAGTCTCCAAAGAAATGAGAAACTGTGATTGAAGATTCTTTAATACTTCCTGAAGAATGCAATCTTACCAAAATTTACTGAAATAAAAAATAAACCAAGGTTTGCTGTCGAAAGGAAAAATGCTAATTATAAAAGATTACCATAACCTCATATACATTAGGTAAAACTTTAAACAGTTAACATGGTATACATGTTAAATGAAACTGAACTGACTACCTACAGAAATGTCTAAAATGCTACTGAGCAAAATAATATTTTCTTCCAGAGCCTAAAAATTTTGGTGGAAAATTCGGTCAAACTTGTATCAATTTAGCAAATTATAGTACTTGCACACATGAACTCCAATTGTCATCCTCCAAATAAAGACACTGTAAATTACTTGCACACTAAGGGAATATAGGCTTTATGTGGACAGTAAGTATCAGACAGGTAGTTGGAATGGCAGAGTAAAGTGTCCAAGGAGCACACTGACTTTCATTGAGGCTTGAAATAGTAGAAAATCCATAGAGGCCTGGAAATAAATCCTAAAATCAATACTCAGAAAAGATTAGTAGATTTAAGATGGACAGATAGGCAGGTCAGCCGGTTTCAGTGAAGTAAGAGTTTGCTCCAAGATGTAACTCAGCATAGAAAAGATTGCAGTGTAGCTGATGTCAATCAACATTAAGCTCTCCTCTTAATTATGAAATCATAGCTCAACTGATAAAGGCAAGTATATTACTGCAGAGCTTTAGTGTCACATCATATTCTGATTAAGGAATTAAAAAATAAAAAATCAGTGGGGAAATGAAAAAGAGATACTAGGTCTTTCAAAGTAATTTTAATAGGAATGTATTATTTGCTATTTTTAGCTTGTTTCTATCAGGGCTGGTTTTTGCCTTAGTGGCACTTTAAACGGGATAAACTTTTAAAATAACATATGAGAACCCTGCACTAACAAGACTAATTTAAATGGCAAATGAAGATCAAGACAGGTTGACTCTGTTAATTCATTCTATATATATTATAAAATGGCTTGTTAGCATAAACACACACAAAGTTTCAGAGGAAAAACTTGCCATGATATTTTATAATTTTGGGATCGAGGGCAAAAAACCAAATCAGTCTACCTGAAATTAGTACACCAAACTGATTTTTCACTTTGACTTTGATCACTATAATTTCCATGAAAGTGTTTTCTGTAATCAGCCCTGGCTATGTATGCATGCTCATCATCCCCATACTGATAAGAGGATAAATACTTAAGGATGCTAAGAGCACATTATTTGACTAGTTTTCCACTGTTTTCATTATAGTTTTCCTCACTTTTATCCTTACCTAATGCATTTCTTCAGATAATCAAATAGCTCAGTCCAGCAGTATTTTTGATGTTTAGTGTTTGAGGCACCTCTCCTTCACTTTGCTCAGAAACCTCACACTGTCTTCCTCAGCTTACCTTGTTCAGCTACAGGACTAAGGCAGACTCCTCTTTAAGGTAAGTGGTCATTTACAGAACTGGAGGCTTAAGTGCTCAAGGTTTGATACTGTCTTCCACAAATTATTCCAAGAAATCCTGATCAGCCACCTTATGCTTGCATCTCTAGGCATGTGCCATGCTAAACCAGCAGCAGCCAGGGCAGTGTAGCAGCAAACATCTGCACATCCTGTGGCTCATCCTAACTGAATAGAGCCAGGCCTCCAGTCTTCTCCAGAGGGTGACTTTGGGATTGTTCCTAGCTCTATAGACTGGGCTGGTGAATTTAAACAGCTTGCCCATGCCACAGCCAGGACTGGAATCCAGCAACATGTGGGCATGTTATCTCTCTTGTCTTTCACCACACAGTCTCATCATATGCAAGTAACTTGCCAACTTTTCTAAGAGCTTTAAAAGGCAGTGGCCTTCAGCATTGAGGACTATTTTGCCTGTACTGATCATCATTTTATGGAATCCCTTACCAATACTTTCCTTACTGGAGACAGGGAATCCATCTTACTTCTGAGTTCCACAGTGGCACATTTAACCACACAAAACAAGGGATAAAACTAGCTCATCATTATTCCATACAGCAAGTTAACTATTAAACCAAAATAATTTCTTTCTGTAGTATTATCCTAGTGCATGCTGCTCCTGTTACACAAACTTGTAAGACGGTCTCCTTTGTGTTCTCTAGGTGAACTCGTTTTTAATTTAAAGAAAGAGTATAGTTTAAATTTTTGTGTTCTTACACAATGCACTCATCCTAGAGTGCACACTCAGAAATGCAGAACTCCAGAAAGAGTTCAGTCAAGCAACTACTCACGTTTTCATTGTACTTTGCAAAACAAATAAATGGCTGCCACCAAAAGATATTATTTTAAGCCCTTTTGAAAGCAAGGTGATTTATTTCTAGAGGGTAGCATCCAAATGCATGAATCAACAAGTTGGGAAGGGATAAGGGGATGAGGAAGCAACAGTATATCTCTAGGACTCATGGCAGGAATATTATTCAAGGGGTGAAGAATCTGAGGATTGCAACTAGAAAAGGGCTCCTAGTCAGCAGAAGCCTTTTCTGCATAACCTAACAGAAGATTAGCTACAGATTGGCCTTAGTAATATACAACAGAAGATTTCCTAAAGATTACTCTTTTATTGCATTTAAACAGAACATATTTTAGTGCAGCACACTAGCACTATATTAATGAAACAACGCTGAATAACAGATTCAGCACCCAAGGTTGAAAAATAGAAAATTTCTTGGCATAAATAATAGATTTCTTCAAGCTTATTTACTGAAATCATAAGTCTCAGAATAACTTCTGTGTTACATCTGAAATGTCTTGGTAGATACTCAGCAAGAAAATAACCATGATAAGCAATAGTCATCCTGCTAATTAAGCAGCTCACACCTGGATTTTTTTACTGAAGTTATGACATTACCATTCAGAACAATGGAATTTTAGAAGAGGGGGCATTATGCATTGCCACTGCACTTATAAATATTAAATAACACTAGCAATATGGACTTTACCAAAAAATATTTTATGAGCACCAACACTTTTGTAAAAAAAAAAACAAAGAAAAAAAAAACAACCAAAAACCAGCATCAAATGATGAATATGCTGATGAGTCAGATGTCATTTTCAAGATTATAATGAATCAAAACTTATGAAACTCGAAGTATGCTTTCAAATATTGCTATCCTCAATCAATTTAGAGTCTCTTTCCATGTTATTTCAGAACTTAATATGTGGTATTTCCCATCAAAGAATATCCCTACATCATTAAATTAGTCTCAGAGACTTCTGGATGACATTTTCACCAACAGAGGCCTGATCTACCAGTCCACAAACTGTTTCCAGTTTTAAGTTGTACTTAGTGCTTTGAAAGATCAGTCTCTGTCCAAAGAATCTCCTTCCTCTCTCCCTTCTATTAGAAACATAATTAAGCACTAATCATATGTATGATTCAATTCTGAAAATTATTACTGTTTTGAAAACTGAACTCAGAAAGCTGCACAGTACTGTTTATTATGCACACCTGCCACAGAGTCACCAGAAGAGAGCTACTTAAGAAACTAAATTTCTTTAGAAAAAAGTAGAATTTATTTGAAAATAATTTCTATGTTAAAAAAAATTAAATAGACATAATTGACAAGGTAGAACTTTTCACTAGATTTGTATGCTGCTCTTACAGCTTGGTTTTGGAGCTGGGCACTTGGCTCCAGTTCAAGGCTTATTCATAGAAGCTGCATAAAGACACACCCTTTAACTTGCTTTGAAACACTCAATATTGACTTAGTTTTTCCTTTGAGATAGAGAATTCTTCTGCAGGGTTGAAAAAGAATCAAAACCAAGTTTCTGAACAAAACAATTTTAGAGTTGGCTTCAAAGTTGCAGGGAGACTTCTAAAAGGTTAAGAAAACAGCAAGAGTTTCCTCTATTTCTGAAGTATTAACCTGCCTGAGGAAGAAAAAAAAAATACTGTCCCAGAAACACCAGGAAGCTATCTGCAGCAGGCACCTTTAAAATATAACCTGAAAAGATGACTATTCATAAAAAGAGAAGTAGTGAAAAGGAATTATAATTACACTTCTTTCTTATTCACTAAGAATCCTATTATGATTTCATTTTGTAGGTTAGCCTACTCTACTGGGCACAAATGACAGCATTCTTTTTACTTCAAGGAATAAGAATAGTTCTGTTTGCTTCCCTGATAACTTTATATTTGAGGTGGGAAAAGCATCCTCATCACATGAGCTTAAGAAAAGATGCAGAACTCCCAAATCCTCCCTCTTTACAGCTTCACAGTTAACAGAAACACACAGAAATACACTGCCTCTGTAAAAGACAAAATGAAAGAATATAGGCTTCTAAAATGATGAGAGAGGAGAGCAGTGCTGGCATCATTCCAGCCACTTGACAGCAAAAGCTGATTCATAAAAGCAGCAATTTGCTTGACCCTGCAGACATCTGAACAATGCTTTATGCACGTTAAGGGATACCACTAGCAATGCTGTGGGCAGTTACCAGGCTCTGTGCCTTCCAAAAACATCAACAACCTTGAAAATTGCCCTGATAGAAAATAACATAGGAGAAGTTAAGTGTCTCACAGACATCCCTTGGCTGGATCTAGGAAACAAGGCAGCAGCCTACTACTGCAGTTTCTGGATCATAAAAGTAGCCCACCTCTAATTTTTCTCCTCATATAGGAAGTGTCAGGGAAAGTTAAAGCAAAACAGAGATTTCCAACCTTTTTTCCCCCACTGGCTTTGTCAGCTCTCACTCTCTTAACTGAGCTGCTTTTTCAGATCTGACCTTTTCTTTCCCTTTATTAAAAGAAACTACAGCACCCACTGGGCCCTCAGGTACTGACAAGACCTCTATAAGCTACCAGAACAAAACATTTCCCAGTGAAATTTACATAGTAATTGTCTTAGCATGTCAAAGTATTCAATTTACAGCAACAAGCTTCAGTCACACCATGTTTCTGTTCCAATCTAGTCTTGTCAGCTGAGCCTGATTAAGTAGTGATAACTAGTAATTTCTCCTGCTATTTGACAAGGCTGTAAAATTAGCTTGGGTGTGAGCTGATGGCAGGGAAAGTAATCTTTATTTTCACAGTGACTCACAGCTGGGAAGCAAGCAGGCATTACTGGGTATGGGCCTCAATAAATGTCACAACACTTCACTAGAATAAACCTTCTCCAAAACATTAGTACTATTTTCATGCAAAAGAAGAAAAATAAATTGTACAGCAGAAATTGTTTGTGAAATTGCTATTAAATGCATTATCAACGTGTCTTGGGAATTAAGGAGGCAAAGTCCTGTGCTCTATGTGGACTTCTCTCAGCATGGAATTCATCAGAACTGATGGAGCTGAATTAGGTGCTTGTGACTTTATGTCAAATTGCCTCATTTTGGCCTGTCATGTCTCTTCAGTAGCACTCTCTGTCTCTGAAGAAATCAGTCTGTGAGTTTTCCTCACTTTGTCCTTCAAACCAAAAAGTTCCTCTACCCAAGGGAAGAGTCTGAGAGTCAGATAAACTACACTGACATAAAGCATGTTTATATTTACAAAGTTTTGTTTTATGATACAGTGACTTCTAGAAACATCATAATTTATGGAAAGATGCTGTAAATTAAAAAATACCCATTAATATGTTTTAAGAAACTTATCTACTCAGCTTCATGTATTATATCTATTGGGAAATACTACAGGTAGTCATTTTATACCATCTCAAAATTCCTCATTAGCAACTGCACGTAAGGCATCCTAGTACTCTAATTATATTTTAGCTTAAACCTTGCACTTTGTTACCTATGAATTCAAAAATAACATCAGACCAGTTTAATACATAGACAAGCAAACACCCTCAAAACACTTTTTTTTAAAGAGAAGATCAGAGAAATAATAATCTAGTTAAAAATCATTCATTCAACCCTAGCAAGCTTATCTGATTGTCTCTCACAAGTAAAGCAAATAATTATCAAAATATAAGGCAAAATATGATCAATAAAAAAACCTCTATTTTGAGTCTAAGGTCATTTTCCTGGCTGAAGAAGGAACAGGATTAGAATCCAGGTTTTGTCACTTCAAAGTGCATTTTACAGCACACTACTTCAGGAACAAACCAACCTGTGACATTCAATAACCCTTTGACTTCTGTTTCAGAAATCCTAGTTACCTTATTACTACTTGCCCTTACATTCCAAAGGTACCCCACAGCCCTCTAGGAACCCTCTAGACGCTCAGCCAACTCCTCCCAGTTTTGCATCAGTCCTCAGGTATTTCTCTCAGTTGCTGTGATCATTCAAAGACCATTGAGAGAAGCCTCAAACAGACATTAGCTCCCTCAGCATCCATGGGTACATCCATCAGGCCCATGGACTTACTACATCCAGTTTGCTCTCACATAAAATGCTTAGTTTTCAAAGTCTTTCTGTGATGTGCCTAAATCTTTTCCCCTCTCCTTTCCACTGTAATATGTGGTCAGGCTTACACCTCTCAACACCATCACCTGTACACATTAAAAAAGGTAACAGGCAAGATAGTACTAGGTCTGATCAGTGTTTATAATACCAAAATCACAGCTGGTAAACAAGGGAGCAAATGCTGTGAAAAAGCCGTTGGGTGTCATGGACTACATATGCCAACAAGATTAGTAAATTCTCATGCCTATTACTACATCCTGTGGCCAGCACAGCCTTCAGAAAATTGGAGCTCAAGAAGCTTACTCACTATCAAATTAGGCAAAATAGAAGTTGTTTTTCCATTCCAGCACTGCTGCACATCTGCTGTCCTTATTACACAAGGTGCAACAGCTAATTGTGTTGCCATGAGAATGTACTGCTGAGAATGTACTGCCTTACTGAGGTAAGGTGTACTGAGGCTCTTCATAAAACTATTGTATTAACAACATATATCATCACTTTCACCCATGAACTTCAAAGATACAAAAGCCCAGAATATCCCACATTCCACACAAATCTTAGCAAAGCTGGATGTACTTTCCAATTTTACTATTGTATTATATTACTGTTAAAAGTTCAAGCTTTAACCATTGCCAAATGCTAATTGACTTGGCTATCCCAGATGTGCAGAACTGGCTGGAGGGTAAATATTCTTCAGAATTCCTGTCCCCATTAAGTTTAGATTTCACACTTGTGTTTACTGCAGCTTGCTATTTTCTCAGCAGTGTGGGAGGATTTACTGGAGTCTAAGTAACATGCAAGGCATCTAAAAACACAAGAACTACTTTTCTCCACGTGCATAAACCGATTATTTCTTTTATCAAATAATTTTCAGTAAGCAGAAACAGACCCATCAAGCTTGGACTCTCTTCACTGGCCTATTTAACATTGTGGCCTATTTCTCAATAAAAGGAGGGAAGAGGAATCATCAATCTTCAGCCACATTTTTGCTGTTGCTGCCCTAAAAAAAAAAGGCATACAAGCACCCAGAAAGCACTTGGGAATTATACCATGTTATTTGTTCCTATCTATACATATCCTGCAGAGAAAGTGACAGCAGGCATGACAGAGACAGAAAGCCATAGGTTTTCCAGGGTATAAAATATTCCTGATCCTGTTTTGAGGAGCTGCACTTCAAATGGGATGCCCTGAAGCAACTGCAAAGAACAATCTGGTCAGGCTTGGAAATGGGGACATTGCCTATTGGGGTTTGGACCACATGACTTTTCACTTTCACTACATTATTCAGCAATACAGTTTGAAAAGCACAGTAATAGCTTTTCCACCACCCACTAAAAGCACACCTTGAGTTTAAACAGGTTGCTCAGTGGCCAGATAAATTAAGCTAATACTAGTAATCAGCAGTATGAAGCAATGAAATATGTATGTGTGTCTGAAGACATTTCTGATTCCCCCAAATGAATAAGAACTAGAAAAAGCCTTCTACTGTCTTTTTTTCTTCCACCATATGATCGAAAATTCAACAGGAGATCAATACAAATAACTAATTACTTCTGTAAGAGACTTATTAAGCATTTGTAAGTTCAGCATACTTAAATGATTTGGTCTCACTTATTTTTTTTTAGCAAGGCAGGACAACAGATCATAGACTGCAGAGGGAATTAACTGGAATTTATATTGGAAAAGACAAAAGACAAACTTTTACATTTTAGTTTTAGGGACAATATACATAGGCTAGGTTGTGACAAATGTGCTGTACTCATAAAATTAACTAAATAAAATGCAATAACTACTTTTTAGGGGATTCAGATATGTACTACTGCCTGCCTATTGTTGGGGGTTGGGGTTTGTTCCCTTTCTGTTTTTCTTTCAGTGGAATTTTCCCCATTATGATGCTAAGAAAAGTTGTTGGGCTGCACCCTAGCTCATGACAGCTAAAAGAGATTGGGGGGGTAGCTGGGGGGGCTCTGGCTCTCTGGTGGGGTCGGAGGAAGACGACAGGGCTGCTCCCTTCCACCCCGAGCCATCCCAACGCTGGGAGCCAGGTTCTCTGCTGTGGGACACTGCACTGCTGCCTCCGAGCACACAGCCGAGCCCCAGGGCACACACGGGGAGCAGGGAGCCTTCCTCCATCCTTCCCCCAGCTGGGACCCCACTGCCACCACCCCAGCCCTGCCCTGCCCCATCACCGGTACCGAGCGCAGGGAGAGAGTCTGCGGCTGAAAAAGGACTGGAACTGAGTCACTGTTCTGTTCTGGTGTTAATTTTCATAGCTGCTGTTGTTTCTGTTTGTCTGGTTGGATATATTGGTAAAGAGCTGTTATTCCTACCCCAATAGCTCTGCCTGAAAGTCCCTGATTCCAAAATTATAATAATCAAGAGGGAGGGGAGTCTGCATTCTCCATCTCGAGAGGAGCTCCTGCCTTTCTTGGCAAATAACTGTCTTTCAAAGCAAGACACCTATGTATCTAACTATATCCCTTTCCCATTAGTTTAGTAATACTAGCATTTTTGCAAAGTGCACAAAATACAGAGATTAGGAGCAACTCCAACTCTGTTAACTGTGCAACTACTCTAAAGAAACACAAAAATGGAGTCCATCAAAAAAACATACTGCCCAGAGAATTCCCATTACATTTATATTTTAGCCTCTTAAAAAAAAAAAAAAAAAAAAAATCAAAAAAACAATTGAGAGCAATCACACTGCATACGAATGTTTTGAGAGAGAACCATTCAGGCACTCTCTCAGCTTCTGAAAAGCAGAATGAAATTTGGTTTTTAGAAAGAAAGAAAACCTCATTAATGTTCAGGTCACAGAAGATGCAGCCAGCCCTAAGCTAAACACTCTTATTTCTTTGATTATGAAAATGCATTTCTTCTGAGGGTTGTGAAAAATTTAATGTCTAAGAAAAATTAGCATAGTTCAGACTGCTAAAAAGGAATATCACTGGGAGTGACAGTGAAGGGCCAGCTCTTCACACATCAACAGCAAGACAGCAGAAAAGGATTAGAAACACTGACTCCAGCCCATACAGACTAAAAACCAGACATGACAAGAATCAGGTTGGACATTTTTAATGTACAACAAAAATGCTAATAATTTCATTACCAAATCAATCTATCTATGCCCAGAGAAACCTTTAAAGGATGAGATTTCCTGTGATACATTACTCAGGTAAGCCACAGAATATTTGCACATCTGATCTAAGATTACCCAAGACATAGAATAATTTAATAGCTTGAGCTGGAAGAGATTCACAAGGAACAAGGCCCTGCACAGGACAACTCCAAGAATCACACCATTCATCTTGGAGCATTTTCCAAACATTTCTTTAACTCTGTCAGGCTTGGTGCTGTGACCACTTCTATTTGATAATGTGGAGAAGATAAGAATTAATTTCAACTGGTACATTCAGTATTGGAATAAGTAGCATTTCTCTTTCTACAATAGAAAATAATACTGCCAACTTTTACCCTAGCATTAGCAGGTTATTGGTATTCTAGGCTACACAAAGTAGCACAAAGCAGGTGAAAAAAAAGTGAATGAAAACACTCTTCTTGTGGGTTTTGAAATATTTCTTACATTGGTACATAATTTCTGACCCCCAAATATTAATTCCATTGCTTTCTCTCAATACTAACTAAAAGTCAATATTGCCTTTTGCTTTGGGTGACCAGAACTCTTATATTCACTAAATCAGTCCTGAAACCAAACAGAGGTGGTAAGGCTTTTTCAGACTGTTATTTAGAATTCGGGGCAGGGGGGGGGGGAGAAAGAAGTTTTGTTTGATTGTTTCTTTGTTTAAACTTAAGGACATGATTGTGGGCAGAGAAAAGAGAATTAGCTAATGTAGTTTGGAACCCACTGTGCTAAGGCTTTCACACAAGAGTGGAACAGAAACAAGACATCAAAGATCACTCAGAAATGTAAAAAATATTCTTTGAGCACAGCTATGAGAGGCAGAAAAAAAAAAAAAAAAAAGCATGGGAGATACTAGAGGGATGCAATAAAAACATATTAAAGATGCAGGAAAGGTCAAGTCAACTTTAAAATAGAAGTTAACTGTTTCACTTTGCACCAGCACACACATTGTGCTGTCTTAAAAAGGAAAGAGGAATCAATCATAACATCTTGCTGAAGTGTTTTAAATATCACAGGAAAAACAAGAGTATTATTAAACAGACTTGAAATCCTGAATTTCTCAGAGCTCAATCTCTAAGCATGTGTTTAGTTCTACCCATCCCCCAGCAGAAGGTGCTATTTGCAAATCCTGAGTCCAATTTCCAAAGAAACTCAGAAAAATAAAATTTATTTGGATTAAAAAGAACAAGTTTTTTCTGCTAACTTTGCATACTTCCCAGAAAACCAAAGACTTGGAAGTGATTCTTAAAGTTTCTTTAGTTTGACTTTGGAATAAAATATTTTTGAAGTTACTTTAGAAGAATGTAGAAACTACTGCAGCTGTTGTTTAAAATAAGTTTTTATTCAAATTACAGAATTTACCACTCAGTTTTATTGCATTTGAAGGCTAAATTTTTGAACTTTCTTTACTAATGGCAATAAACCAATTCTGTTTGGTTCTATAAAACATATCACAGAAGGTATTTGCAGTCGGAAATCAGTCTTCAGCAGAAGACAACCATTCTCCCTATGCAAATGGCATACACTAAATAGAGACAGAGGATCAAAACTCAAAGTTTACAATTCCAATATCTCTCACAAATTCACATAAGATGTCAGCTAAAGGCTTCAGAGCAGTTAGAAGCTCCACAAAGCAAAACCCTTCATAATGTTCAAAAGCTGGCCATACTAATTCTGCCTGCTATACCACACCTTATTTACCTACTGCAATGTTACTGAAGAGCACCCTTTTCTCTGACAGAATTACATAATTTTCCAATAGTTGGTCTGAAAGGAACTAACTCTATTAGTGCCATGATTTAGCCCCAGCCTCTAGCACAGATGACACACAAATTGGTAAAGAAAATTAACTCTACCCCAGCCAAAACCAGCAGAATGACATGTGAACTACTTCACATTTCACACACACTTCTGAAGAGAGGAGACATTTCCAAAAGCAAAGTGCAGTTTGACTGGCTGTACTTAACACACAGCTGCCAAGAGATGTGTTTGTTTCTAGCAGTAGGTCAGAAAGCATTGCCAGACTTCCATGTCAACAAACAGACTTGCTTCAAGGTATACCCATCAGAAGCACTGAGCCCAGCTTTGTCACCTTAATTGATGCACTACTTAGTAGACAATTATAGCACATCTCTTTACCTTTAGATGGTAATGATACAGTCAATTAACTAATAGTCTACTTGAATTATGAGTGTTGAAGGCCATGACTCAAGTCAGTTCAGTCAGGACACTCCTGAAACATCCACCATACACCATTTCACTGAATTGGAAAATGGAAATAATGCAGGCAGGTGCAAGTCAGAAAAAGACCTGTGGTGGGGAAAAGAGGGCAGAGAAAGTCTGGTGTGTCACTGACTAGCTCCTAATATGTCACATCTGACAACACATTGCTTCTGGGGACCTGCATGGAAATGTCAGGGACTGTGAAGACAGCAGCAGGTGAGAAAGAAGTTGCCAATAAGACCAATTTACAAAACCACAAAGGGATGATAAACCTGACAGCTTCCTTTTGTGTTTAGTCATTATCCTCTGCAGTTTTGCTAACAGAGGAAGTTGCTTGATGAACATATTTATTATACTGACAATGTAACCTACCACAGCTTCAATGCTATACAGCTGTACATTAGAACTCAAACTTCTTGGAAGCACTCATATAATTTCAGGTAAGTTATCAAAGCACAAAGCAAAAAATGTATATAAAACATACAGCTTGTTATAACAACATATTTCTTTTTACTTAATCCTATGCAAATAATACTAATATATTGTTTGCAAATTAAGAGAGAAATAGCTTTTTTTTCAAAACAATGGAGGAATTAAATCAGACAATTAAAAATTAAAATTAAATTAGAAACATCTCTAACAAAAAGTTAATTCCTCTGCCGTGAATTTCTTTTTTAAAGCTCTTACTATGCAAATATTTATATACTATTCATTCTTTGAAAAAGACAGTTGCAAATTTGATGTAAAATGTGTTAGTTGCCATGATGTTTCTCTTCTCCCTGCACTGAGAACTTCTGTCAAACTCTGAAGTTCAGCTCTGTTCTCTGACAAATTTTCATATCAAAATAAGTTAAATGGGATGATATATTTACATGAATCTTTGTACAATAGAGAGAATTGTATCTGAAGGAAAGTACAAACATAGTTATGGAGACAATTAGTTTTGTCTCACTCTTGCACCTTTCCCCCATACACCAGTTGCATAACATCCAATTAAAAGAGGGAGAAAATGCCAGGTAGGGAGAAAAATCAAATCAGCTCTCTCTCTTCAGAGTTCAGACTCAGAAGACTCTAGAGGACAAGAGCCTGGAGCCTAGAAAGGCAAAAGTTCCTCTCTTCCTGTCACAGAGAGGATGTTCTACTCTTTGTATAAACGAGCAAAAAACTAAAGAGCATGAAAAGCAAGTTAGGTTTGCTGTATGATGTTTTTAGCTCAGTGGTTGTTTTCCAGAATAACCTTCATCCCATTTCTCTGTGCTATATTAATGCTTTAGGGAACAATCCCATCAGCCAGTGCACCCAAATTCTGCCAGTGCATCATGCACATTCTGGTTTTACACAGTTCCATACTGCATAAATCAGCTGAAGCAGCACTCAGCAGCTATTGGATTGTTTTAACTTTTTATATAACAAAACAGGAGAAACACTTTGCAATCACAGCCAAAAACTATATACAAGTTGTCACTCTGCTCCCCAGCTCAAAGATCTGCAGCTATTAACCAAATGAGAACATGAGAAATTATATGAGTGCTTTTCAGCCCAATTCACTACACAGAAATTTAATAAAAATCATTCTGTAATGAAAAGGGGCCTTTTATAGTCCTAATGTGCAACTAATCAGATGAGAAGTCACTTTAAAAGACAGAGCAAATGATTTAACCATAGTGGTAATTTTCCCACATTTTATAAAATTAAATGATTGGGTTTTGTTGACTGTTTATGCTTTACCTTCCTGGAAAACAATTTCTTTAGAGACATACAAAGATAAAATCCTAAAAAATAAATAGCCCAGGAAAGAGTTTACATACTTAGGATGTCGGATGTCTGGCAGGGATCGTTCCAGTGCTATGTTGTTGCTAACAAATATGTTGAAGCCATTTTCCCTATAAGCAGAATCATCATGGTCTTCCTCTGTAAGAGGGTACGGTTTCCCATGTTCACCTTTCCCTATAACAAAACAAAACAATTATTTGCCTTAAACTGACAGCAAAAAATGTACTACAAGGACAAAAAAAAAAGTTACACTGAACTTTAACTTAGCTACTTAGTACACTGTGCCTGGAACACCTCAAAGAGATTTCTTGCAATGTCTTTAGCAATACTCCTCTTATTTCCAATATAGAAACAGAAAGTAGGTACAAACAACAAGATTCAAAAGCTCCTCTGAAGTCACCCTATTTAACTTCCCTCTAACCAGACACACAATCAGGTTAAAGCCATTTTTTAAGAAAAATTTAAATTGCAAATTAACTTAAGACTTTTTTTTTCCATAGCAAAATTATGAACAAACAGATCAGTTCCAGCAATATGCCTTTCAAGCACTATGAGGAACCTGGTTACTGAGTTACTTCATAGTATAGCACCCCTAATACCCACTCATGCTTTCAGAATGCAACATAAGCATTGAAGTTCAGGGTGTCCAACTTTCCAGAAGAAACAATAGGAAACCAGATGTTTTGTTCTAGGCTCCTTGAACACCCTCACACTCCTAGATACAAGACAGATGTACTCAGTGTTTCTAATGCCAAAGCACTGTGGAGTTGGTTTCAGAAACTGGTCACTTTTTGCTTCCCCAAAGAAATTATCTGTTTGTTCCCTGGCAAAGCACAGACTTCCTATTCCAGCTTTTTATTCCCAAGTTCGTTCTCATCATCAGTCACTTGGCTTGCTTAGTACCTACCTCAGGCTACTACACCTCTATCTCTTCCAGTAAGAGAGCAGAGAACAAATAAAAGCACTTCAAAGAAAATCAGAAAATAAAAGCCTTCAGTTCTTCTCAACTACTTTTATTCCTCCCATTCTTGGAGAGGATGTACATTTTAGAGCTTCAAAACCCTTCAAGCCTACTCAGGTTCTCAAGAACATATGTTTTCCATATAAAGGAAACAGAAAAGAACATCTCATTGATCAGATTATAACCTCTCTCTCCTAAACAGGCTCCCTCTAAGAAAATACCTGCTTTTACCTGGGTTCTTATAGAGAAATTAATCAGCTGGATTCTATAAGTGATTAAGGGCATGTGATGCTCAGCTAATGAAGAGCAGCTACATGAGTAGATGAAGAGGAAAGCAACCAGAACCTGAGAGAAACATCCAGAGCTATTCTTAAAGCTTCTAAGCCTCTGTCATTGCCCTATTTCACACAGTACAAGCACAAGACATTAAAACCACAAAATATGCAATTGAAGGTGGTGTAGTGACTCAGTTCCAGATTTTTTCAGCTAAAATAGTGGGGTTTTATTCCAAAATTTGTGCATATATTTACAATTTCATGTAAATTCTTAATGAAAACAATCACTGTTACTTACAAGGGGAAGAAATTAATTCTCATCATGAAACCCTTTCTGTTTATGCTATTTCATTGCTAACAGGTATTTTGTCAATTTTATCCCCAAATGCATGCAAGACACTAACATAATACAAATCTGAGACTAAGCTTCTACATGAATCTTTATGATTTCATACTATTCATGGGGAAGAACTATGATTCTAAAAAAGCTGATGATGAGTCAAAGCACTACACAAAATTCAATGGCACAATTGTATCAAATATGATTCATAATAAAGTAACACTAAGTTAATGTCATTCAACCTAAGACATTTTAGCCCCTCTCTTTCACTATATATTCTACATAGACCAAAAGTAAATATTTTAACTGGCTATTAATGAGAGATTTATCCAGTTACCTAGTTATCTATCCATTATATCTATATAGAGATATATATATATATATCTATATTTATCCATTTATCTAGTTACTCATACTGTGAACATTCTAAAATAAATTACCTATATGATTAAAACATACTATTGCAAATAATTTCTTTTTACTATACAATTTAGTGTATATTCTAGTTATTCACTCTGTATAAAGAGAGGTGGATCCTTGCTTTGCTTTTGTTAAATGAGTCTATTTGGCTCTTCAGGAGATGAATATTTGTCATAAGAGTTTTCTTCACAATGTCCCTAGCCAGTGAAACTGAAGACAAGCATTTTTAAAACAGTCTTCTATTCTTCCACATCATATATGGAGTAAAATCACTGTGCATAAGCCAAAAGTATAGATATCATGGTTGTTACTTAGAGCAACTCAGGAATAGGCAGAACATTCCCCTATCATGCTGTGTAAGTATTTGACCAAATTGCTTTTGCATTATGCAGTATAGCTCAGCCATGAGGTGCACTAGGTGTGAAGCATGACTCTTTCCCAATACTTCATTAAAATACACATGTAGAGCATAAACAGAGACTCATGCACTTTTTTAAATGCCATGACTATTTCTCCCAGCTTTCTGTTTGCTTGCTCTCTCACCCTGCAGCTCCTCCTGATTAGCTAAGGATCATTAGCTAGGGGAGCCATCTATCAGATGCAGCTGGAAGCAGTTTGCTAATTTCTCTAAAAGAACTTTGGTAAAAAGAGACCATTCGTTATGACTGACTATGGAAGAAGAGAAATAGAGAGCTCAGAAGATAAGCATTAAAAAAAATTAACTACAACTTTTGGGTGATCATTAGGCTTGAAGGGCTCCCTTTGTAGAGAAAAGTGTCATATACGAGCATACTCAGCACTAAAAAAAAAACATCATAAGCACAGAAAACTCTCCTGTCAATGATTCACCTTCCTAGATGTCTGACAGTAATTTCTATCACTGCACAATGGTTTGGAGGTGGACCTATATGCCAGGATAAAAAGGGGAAATTTCACAATACAAGAAGAGTAAAATCCTGTGAAAAGGATTGTGATGAAGTATAATGTTAAGTATAATTACTGGCTACAAGAAGACTTCTTGAAATCTATTCACAAACAGATGTAAGCCTTCTTATACTGTCTTTTCTGTCTGAAGGTAAAATAGAAATACAGAAAGTGCAACAAGGCTATAAAGTACTGTAGAAATCGAGAGTAAAAAAAAAAAAAAAAAAGGTGAATTTTTTGCCTCTTTACATCCAAAAGGGGACTCATCCAAATGCGACAGATAAAACCAATCCAGCACTAAGACTCGATACTAACTCTCTGAGGCTGGTTTACAATTGCAGTAAGAATAACCTCATAAACTAAGAACAATCAGAAGTTTTAGTTCAGGGTTTTGATTTGTCAAGGAAGGGAGAAACCCAATAGCACAAGAATGACACATTCAACCTGAGTCCAAAAATCCAATCAGAATTCTCCACTGCATGGGAAGCCTTACAGCAATGTTTAATTCATACAGTGTCTTACCTTTGTGATTACAGAATTATTAGTCTGATTTTTGATTCAGTAATCAACGTAAACAGTATGAAAATATGCTAGACTTTCCTCTTAAAAAAAAAAGGTAAAGCGAGACATTGAAGATATCAAGATAAAGTACTAGTTTGGCCAAGTATTAGATCCTCTATAAAGCTTTTTTAGCCCTACTCAGGGATGTTACAGTCTCCTAGGAAACCATAAACTGTATACCTAGCCCTAAGCTTGACAACTTATGGTAACTCTTAGTTCAAGGACACCTCAGTTAGGCATCTTCTGCTTATATACAATGCAGATACAACAGGAGGAGAATAAGCCCTCTTGTTCAAGAGATGGTTCAAATGGAAGATGATTAAGGTTAAACAAGAAAATAAAAAAAAAAAACTTTTCTGTATACTCAGTACAAAAGTCTAATTGCAGAATAATGGCTTTGGGTCAGCTACATTGGTATAGTTTCCAGGTACTATAATTATAAAGAGAACAGGGATATTGTTGGCAAAATAGATCAACTGTAAATCAGTTTGAAAATGCAACAGGAGTTCTACACTACTTCCATATGCAGCAGATAGGGAACCTTGCTTAAAACTATAAACAACAAATCTAACAGCAACAGGTTCTCATTTCAGGATCTTTTGGGTTTTCTTTGGGGGTTTTGTTCTTATAATTCAGATGAACATTATTTATAATTCAGCAGGCAAGGTAAAAAAGATTGGCTTTATAAGTTCAAGAAGTTAAGCAACTGCTTGACAACACAGGAAACCAAGTGGATAAAGAACATAAGTCTATGGGGAAGAACTGTGTACAAATCTGAATTATTTACTGTTCATACTTACTGCTATTAGTTTACTCAGGCATGACTGCACAGCCATACCAAGTCAAGACTATAATTCACATAAGTATTTAAGCACAGCCTTTATTCAAGCATTCAAGCATCCTTTAACGCTTTAAACCAGCAGTAGGGAAAAAGTATTCTCCATGTGCTAAATGCTTTAATACATATGAGGATTTTATTTTAATATGTAAACCTACAAATAATTAAGTCTTCTTACTTATAGTGCATTTTATTATTTTGGGTAAGTTAATTCTGCCATTATTTAAAATATATATTAGAAATTATCTCTAAATATTCCACCAAAATCTAGCACAGTTTGGCTGTGCTCATCACACACAAACTCCAAGCTCATCCTCTCCCATGGAAGTTTTCACAGTGAGAACAGACATCTAATCTTATCCTAGAGCAATCTTTCAATACAGAACTGAAGTCCCATGAAGGGTGAGTGATTGTATTTCTTAGCAAAGGCAGACAGAGGAACACAAATTCCAAATTAAGGCAGTCACACATCAGCCTCAAAGAAAGAGTGAGAGAAGTAAAATCAGAAAGAAAGATCAGCAACAGAATAAAAAAAAATTGAGTAAAAGTTTTGACACATCAATTTTCACAAAACAAACCTTCTTGATCCCTGATAGGGCAACTGGCCAAGTCATAGGGCAAAAACTCTGTTTCGAGCACTCTGTGGTAACTTTTACATAATTTCTGAAGTTTTTCTAGCACACAGTTGTATACAAGTCTCCCATCTTCTACTGCAGAGATCAACTTCATATTATTTAAATAAATAAAACAGACTAGCAACATAAACTGCCAGCACATTCTGGTTTTTTGCAAGTTAATTTCCATTTGAGTACAAACAAAATAATTGTACTCCTTATTTTTTCTTTTTCCTCACAGATAGGGGAGCAGGGTGCAGCAATTACCTTCTTCTTTCATACTAGAAAAAGAATTGCTTGTTTTCAGAAAACGCCTTTGGTGGTTTTGCACATTTACGTTAATTTCCAATAAAATGGATGAAAATTTTAATTTCGTAAATGCATGAAGGATCTTTGACAATTTGTTACAGAGACAGAAAATTAAAACTGCATGTCTCACATTAAATTTCCTTCATATCAACTGGAACTACCCAAGTTAAAACAATGTGCAAGTGTATATTTATATGTACATAAAATGGCTTTTCAGATTGAAAGTAAAGAAAGTATGAGCAATAAAAACAATGGAATAGGCAATCCAAGGAAAGTTGGGATCCATGTTTAAGCATGCAAGAAATGCTAACATGCTTCAGAGAGATAATTGATACAACTCTGGTCATCTATTTTGGATCCCAACCTTAAATTTCTATGAATGCTATGAGAAATAGGAGGAGAACTGACTGTAGGTTCCCTCTGAGCCCATAAAAATTGCATCAGAAACTGAAGTATATTTATCTCAAGTTTATTCTACTTCTTCTAAACTTCTCAGAGTATCTCACTCAGTTGTACAATTTCATTACCCTAATTTATATAACAGGGAAAGGAATTTAATTGATTTTAAATCAATGGAAATAGGATCAAAAGTATCTTTTAAGAATTATTTTATCACTCCTCTACCTTGTAGCAGCTTAAAAAGGCACTACAGTAAGATTTACAGCACTTAAAATTATTTATTACATAACTCTGTCAAGGTCTGAGGCAAAATAAAAGGCTTTTGCTCTAGCATTACAGAAGTAATCAAATCTTATGCAAAAACCTTGTCAAGGAAATCCCAAACAATACATTTTCAAGCAAGAATAAATGATTTCTAAATAAATATATAATACAATATATTTACCAGAGTTTCAATATCGAACTATTACAGAAAATAATCAAGAATTCACTCAGTTTTCTGTAAGAAAGCATTTAAGCCCTACTATTTTATCTATTTTCAGATGACAGTAGTACATACAGGTTTTCTTTTCCAAGGATCATGTTGTCCTTGGTAAGTGGTATAGAGATGTTATCAGGAGCAAATATGAGGCTTTGTCCTCTCTGGATTGCTGCTACAGTAATATGATGTCAGCAGGAGAAATATGAACTAAATTGCTTCTCTCTTCAGGAATAGCTTTATACAAATAGCATAGGTTGGGGAGAAAAAAATCCCTATAACTTTACATTTTGTTATTTGACTGCCTGCTCACATCCAGAACTAAACAAAAACCAATCAAACCACAAGATAAAAAAAACCAAGAAAAGCTCCAATCAACCAAACAAAAAAAACCAACAGAGAAGAATATGCTCCTTAAAAAAATTTAGCAGAGTGCATTCAAATTGTACTGCAGTTGGATCTAGAGTATTGTTTGCTTATCATTCACATGATATAAAAATGAAAGGAACCTGTTACTAACACAAAATTAAATCCCTATTTACAGCAGTGACGTGTTCTGCCATTCCTCAACCCAGAGTGGGTAGGAAGTAGGTAAAGGAAGAGCATTTCCTGGAGAGGAAATGAGAGGCACAAATAGGAACCTCTCAAATGTGCTTATTTTACAGATGTTTGAGAAGCATTTCTATAACAAGAATATCCAAGTGAAAAAAAAAAAAAGAGTAAATTACAGCTTTGTAACTGTATTAAATATAATTTACAGATTTCCAGGGATTTAGCCAGCCTAGGCCAGCTCTTCATGTTAATTTAAGATCATAACTTCTGTGTCAGACTGCAAGGAAAAAATGGGACAAGATTTTTTTTTAAGATTTCATGAAGCAGGAGAAGATAATTACCAATATTCTGTACACATCAGGACATGTTAGCATTTCATATGCATTTGTTTAAAGTGGCAACAAGAGAAAATGATATAAAATGACAGTGGGTGAGGCAGAGCAGCACAAAAATGAGGAGCAGCAGTGGCAGTGAGCAGAAGAGTGACTGAGTGTACCAAGTGGAGCAAGCAACAGCAACATCTGGCAGAGTGTCAAAAGCCCCAGGTCACAGCACAAAGCCTGGAAACTTCAGCTGGGGCTTGTTGCCTCACAGGATTCCACAGCTCCCATGAGTAAGGCAGGCTTTGGCTCAGGAATGGGGAACAATCAGCTGGCCCAGCTGCTGCCTTGACAAAGTGGGTTGAAAAATTATTATACTTCAGGAATTAGCTCTTACATGTTACCTGTTTATCTGTAATAAAATATTGTTTGCTGAGTTAATTAATTTGGAAGAAGAAAAAATTAGCTCAGTGCTCCTGAGATTAATTCTTGCAGGTATCTAGGCATTTTACTAGATGTCACTTTAAAATGCAACCTGGCTTTTACTGTTAGTAAGTGGTGTCCTAGCTAAAAAAAAGAGCATTATACAGGTAACCACTGGAAAAATCCAACTCTGTATCTCTCAAATAACCAATATGAAATTATTGATATAGAAACAAGAGACTGTGGTTTATCTTAAATATGTGCATTTTTTCAATTAGTCATTTTCAATTAATTAATTAATAATTAATTTCTAAATCTTACAGCCTGTGCTTTATGGAATATTAAAGTACCCCTCCCCTTTTGCATTCATTTGAAACATTAAAAATGCAGCCTCTAAATTTCCAACACAGACATTGCAGAGTGAAAATACAGTGTGTATGTATCTGAGGAAAGTGATTGCTTTAAAATATATGATGAGGTAAACTGGTGGGATTGTTTTGTTTTAGCAGAAGAATGACTGCATATGAACCCTGAAAAGTAACTGTCCAAAGTCTTGAATAAACATTTTACAAAAATAAGCAATATAATTTTACTTAAAAGATACAGCTTTTAAAACTTGCTGCAAGTGCTACAATGGCTTGCTGGGTGGAAAGACTCATTCTAACCCCTGATTTCCACTTTAATAAACCTAGCAAAAATAAAAGAAAGAAGCAGACCATACTGCTTGGTTTGTCCAGTGTATTTAGAGTGCCACAGTGCACAATGCAAGATAAGCAGCAACACATGCTGCTTGGATATGAGTTGCTCTATCACTGCAGCAGAGAAGCAATATCCTCAGTAGTATTCTGCAGGCTGAGCTGAATCTAATCATAACTCTGGAGCCAAGGGATGCACAGTACATCTTCTCTTTAGTCTAACTACTTATCACCAAATGCCACAGCCACCAGAATGTTTTTTTCATTTAACATTAGAACAGACTGGCTGCAGACCATTAATCAGAGCCAAACACTGAAAAAGCAAGCATGTGAGAAACAATCCAACCACAAAAAAAGCTTCACAGTTTCATTCAGTAACCTGCAAGGATAAAAAGTATCTACTATGGAACACGACCTGAAAAAAAAATCTACTAATTATGGTAAAGTGTTGGTTTCAGGATTTAAATGAATTAATTAATACAAAATACCTCAAGAATGGCATTCCAGTAGTTTCTAATACCAGGAAGTCTTATCTAATTAATGTGTATGATCAAGCTGATATCACTCAAACTAAAGTGTCCATAACAGTGTTAGGTACAGGAACCAAACAGATCCACAAAATCAATGCAAAATTACAGTTGCACAGGCAGTGCTTCAGAAAACCTGAAAATACAAAATGATAGGTTGTAACAGCTGTAGTTAACATAAGAGTTATCCTTGCTTTCTTATTTTTCTTCACTCTAAGCATATTATTACCATGTGCTCTTTACCATATATTATCACAGGAAAACAAATAGTATGTTTCATGGAACAAATTTCTTAATCAGGGATCTGTTTCTTCTTTTTTTTTTTTTTTTTTTTTTTTTTTTTTTTTTTTTTTCCCACAAATTCAACCTAAAGTAGCTCCAGAAGCTGGCTCTGTGGATGCAACGTGAAGAAGATGGAATATCCTGTAAAAAATGAGTGTGAGTCAAGGGTGTACAATAATGTAGACACTCTTGTACATGAAGCATTATTCCATGATGTATATCCTCCAGAAAATACATGAGCTGTTACAGCTCCCAAAAAAATTGGATTTAACCTATGACCCCCTACAAAAAAATCCAAAACAAAAACCATGAATAGCCCCCCAAAAAACAGCAAAAACAAATATATATAAATATATAAAGATATATAAATATATATTTATATATTAAAAAGTATATAAATAAATATGTAAATATGTAGTTATACATAAAATAACCATTCTTACATATGGAGATAGTAAATATTCACAGTTAAAGTTTGAGGCAGACACAAGAAGCAGAACTAAGCCATCTGACTCCCCACATGGTGACTCAGTGACAAGGACAAACTTACTCCTTCTGTAAATCTGAGAAGAATGCCAATAAGCAAGCAGCATTTGCTCACTTGGGGCAAGTTTCTCAAGCAGTACAGAAATTATTTATTGCTTTTTCAGGTCTATTCAGATTTACACATTATAAGCTGAGTATGCAAATAATTACCAGGGATAATATAAAAATCAGGCACCCTTACAACTTCAGAGATACAAGAATCATCAAGACAAGCAATAAAAACCCAGATGAACAACTGAGACAAGTAATGGCGTGTTCCTGGGACTGGCCTGTGTATACTTAGAACAAAATGCATTTTGTTCTATCACACCCAAAGTAACACTTTCAATCTCAATGCTGTTCTCTTTTTCATGTTTTCTTTTGGCAAATCAGACACATTACTCCAGTGAAAATTTTCAGTACTACATATACTGCTCCATATACTCACCATCACTGCACTTCCCAGCCACTGCCTTTCCTTCTAATGAGAGATACTAATGCTGCAGTCATTAATACTGCCTTTTATCACTCATTTTAAATGGTTTAAAATGCATTATTTTAAAGAGCCTTACAACTGACTGGCATTCCTGTGGTAAGGAGAGCTAAACTTAATGCCTGACCTGCTCTGAGCACAGCACAGCTCTCCCCAGCCCTTTTCCTCCCTTGCCATTGATTCACATCTTTCTGAATAATGCATGTCTAATTAATGCCAACTATTTTTCAAATGCCTGGCAGAAATTTGAGCAGATTTCCTGGACTAAAGTCTACTGACATTTCCAGTCAATATATGCTGTCGAATCAGGCAGAGGCAGAAGTGGAGGCTTCATGAGCCACCTTCAGCCAGGACCTGAACAGATTTTCAACTAATTAGTTAAAAGTATTTTCTCTTCAAAAGGACAACTCATCACTTACAGAACACAACTAAACATTTATCCCAAGGCCACATTTATGCATTATTCAGTTATAACCCAATATGTCCATTGGGAACTTCCTTGAAAATAGTTAACTTACTGAAAACTCATGTCTGGATTCAGCCAAAAGTATTTTCTGGTTCTTTTTATTAAAAAAAAAAAAAGTTGCTATCTGGGTTAATAGAGGCAAATTAAAAACATATTTTGAAAGCCAAAATTTTAAAATTGCAGAGTATTTTTTTTCAAAATCTTAAATAAATGACAGAACTTAAACAATATCAATAAAGGATAAACATTCAAGTTAAAAATTTTTGCTGTGAACCAAAACAATAGTTTCTAATTTTATCATTCACAGAAAAAAATGTCAAGTACCAGCCCAAAGTCTCACATGTACACAGTGTGAAATTTCAGGTGTATATAAAGAAAATCCTTAAAAATTTTCTCACTGTGAAAATTTTTAAAAAAGAAGTTAAATTCCATTATGCAGATTTATGATGTATTTGTGCAGCACACAGTAGCTCTGAATTCTACCTATGGCTCTATGAACAAAAGCCCCACAATAAATCCATTTTTTGGGGAGAAAGATCTTTAGCAAGCATGCAAGCCCTCCATAACCACAGGTAACAGAGGAATAGGATGTAAATCAGAGACTTTAATTGTAGGTTTTGTTTCAGATGCATTACCAGAAATCCCACCATTTAATTTGTCAAGGATATTTAAAACTAGAAAAGCAGAAAGAAAAAATCACCACACCTCACATTTTCCAGAGAGAAGAAAATTCCTTTAGTTTGTCTATTTTCTTGCTATGAATTCATCTCTGCATGTCATATGATTTAACTTAGAGAAAGTGTTTCTGTATGTATTTAATTTAATTTTTCCTGTTCTTGCTTAAATAGTAAACCAACATCTTTACAATAGTGAGAGAAATTATGTCAAAGGACTTGGACTGGATTAAGAACTGATGTTCTGCTGTGGTGATTTGACCCTGGCTGGATGCCAGTGCTCACCAAAACCACTCCATCACTCCCCTCCTAAGCTGGACAGGGGAGACAAAATATAATAAAAGGCTTGTGGGTTGAGATAAGGGCAGGGAGACATCACTCATGGGCAAAACAGACTCAAACTGGGGAAACATTAACTCATAACCAAGAAACACTCAGGGTCACAAAACTTCTATGTTTGACTTCAGAAGTCTCCAAAAAAAGAAGCAAAAAAAAAAAAAAAAAAGGAAGCATGATCTTTATCACAGTTTATTACAGATTTTAAAAAATTGTTCATTGTATAAACTGAACACCTATAATGAAATTTATATTTGCATCTTGTTTTTTTTTTTTTTAAATCTGAGCATTTTTCTACTGAAACTCTTGAATAGTAAAACTGACAAGTTTTACTATTTGTATTTCAACATCTCCTTCAGAACTTTTAATCAAGATTGCTCAAATAAAAAAGTAAAAAAGTTTATTTCTACCTTGTAGCCAGCAGACCTGTCACACAGGTTGGCAGAACAAAATGTCACTAATGTGGTTTCCTAAATGTGGTTTCCTTTTCTACTTTCTTTATATGAGGAGGAAGACAGATTCCCCCAGACAACATTTCACTGCAAGCATGCAGGGCCAACAACTTTGTGCTGCACAATCCCATCCAAAAAGTACCTCTGTTCCTTCAGAAGCAGTGATTACAGGGCATAATTTGATGAGCTAGTGTCTATAAAGCAAATTATAGCAAAACAATCATATATCTCTGCCTTTTCACATATATTCACTGGATGTCAGACAAATGGTTTCACCAGTCCAATAATTTTCCCCTGTCAGCTTATTTAATGCAAACAGGAAGGAAAAGAAAGTCACCTTACACATATCTCAGTCATGAAATGCATTGAGATAACTAAAATAGACTTTTTTACTTGCAAACTTAATTCATATATTCAAAAGAAAGAAGCTATGACAGGGAAGTAGGCACTATTTATTGGGTTTTATGGCTTTTTTTTTTGGAATCCAAGCATCTTGTTGGCTTTTTGAAGACCAAAAGGCTAAAACAATACTCCAGAAATGGTTTTGTGAATGTAACTGTGTCCCCTGCTTCTCTCCTCTGTATTTGAGTTGTCACAGCAAACTAAGTAACTTTTCTTTGTTCCACTGAGTCAAGCAACAATTGCCCTGAACTGACAAACTTGATCATTTTTACACCCATCACAAGAGTTAATAAGATCAATTTAGACGGTCTATAGAGCTCTCCTCCTCCTTAAACACAGACAGGTCTAGCCTGAAGGTCTCTAAGCTGTTTGGTTGTTCCAAACTCTCTGTGCAATAGTAAAAGCCCCATGTTTTTGAAGACTGTGTAGATAAAATCTCTTTTCCAGAATTACTACAGAACATCTCTCTCTAAAAAAAAAAAAAAAAAAAAAAAAAAAAAAGGCAAACAAAAACCAAACCAGTCAAGTATCTACAAAGAACTCCTACTAAATATTAGTTAGATAGTCCTGGAAATGTTTAAGCACAAAGAGAAAGACGCCTAACAGAGCCAAAAACTGAAGCATCATTGTAGAGTGCAAATGCCAAATTAAAAGATCCATTTTAGCTGAGATGTCCTTTCATACCCCTCCCTCCCAAAAACCTCTAGACACAAAACTTCTAAAGTCAAGTTTCTATTTTTTAAAGCAGCAACTCTATTAAATCCCCAAGTATTACCACTTAAATATATTCACCAATATATCTTTTTCTTTCTTTCTTTCTTTCTTTCTTTCTTTCTTTCTTTCTTTCTTTCTTTCTTTCTTTCTTTCTTTCTTTCTTTCTTTCTTTCTTTCTTTCTTTCTTTCTTTCTTTCTTCCTTCCTTCCTTCCTTCCTTCCTTTCTTCCTTTCTTTCCTTTCCTTTCTTTCCTTTCCTTTCTTTCCTTTTTTTTCTTTCTTAAATTGTGTGACCACTCAAATCAACATCCCAATATAATGGGAGAAGGTACTAGAGAGTAAACTTTGGTTTTTAAGGATTTGAAACCACATATCCCCACACAGATGAAAATATAGAGAAAGATGAAAACCTAGCAACTTTAATAATTTTTCTAGGAGAGCACTTTTTGAATTTTGGATACTAGTTTCATTCGAGAATATGTATCACTGACACAGTGGGAGTCAATAGATATTTCTTGCCAAGTTTCTGGAAATACAATTTTCTTCCTGCCTATCAAGGTAAAAATCAACATGCCAATTCCCAGCACAGAAAAGCATGCAGAAGATAATTTTCAGTGTTCTGAATAACAGGAGTTGTATTACGAACTCTGTGTCCCCCTCCTTGGTCACCCTGGTAGCTGTTAAAAATTAGTTTTCCAATTGCACTTAAATGGTTTAACTGATGAGTTTCCAAAGTGTATGTGTGTGGCAGGGGGCTGGGACAGGGAAGAACAGGGAAAGAATCACATTTATTTCAACCACAGAAAGGACCTCATATCTGGCCAAGGCAACAGAGGCATTGTGCTTTAAATTAGAAGCTTGGCTCTGACTTACAGCCACCCATAAAGTGCTTTTATGCATAGATTTAAGTTCCAAGAGTTAGTTCTATCATCTACACAGTTTTCTGACAAATTCTATACAGCTGCAGCTTCATACTTCCTAGCTTCTTCTGCAGCAGTGTCATATAAAGCTGTAACTTGAGATGCAGTGAAAATGTGTACCCAAGCTACCACTTCAATAATACTGTGATATGCCATTTCACAATCTCAGGAAGCCACTCTGTAGTTACCCACAGAAAAACTTAAGGTCTTGTGATGAAAAACCAAAACACCAGACCATATTTTCTAGCTATCAGGGTTTAAACTTCTAATGAAGGCCCCACTGAAAAAAAATATTTCTCTTTCCAAATCAGTATTTGAAAGTATAACAGTTTTATCGTGCTTGGCACCCAGCTCCAGGCTGATCTCATTGTTTTCAGTAGGACATCCAGAGCATTAAGAGTTGTAGAATCAGATCACAGTCTGCAGTACTTTATTTATGGAGCAAGTGTATTTTAATATGTGAAACACTTTATGTAACTGCAGTAGATTGCACCTATCTTTCATATTACACATCCTTTATGTGCTGTCTCCTTGACATGCCATGATTAACATTACTGTTTAGAATTTTTTAATCATGTTAGACTTGCATTAAGACAAACTGACAAACATTTTTCTCTTTTACAAACAATACATTGTAAACTGCATGAAGCATATTCATGATTAATGCTATGAACAATTAAGTTATGACTGTTTATTGAGACCTTGGCTACCACTACAGTTTCAATTATACTGCAAATCCTCAAATTCTTTCTAAAGGAATTGCAAGCTCAAAGACCTAAATTAAATTTAGTAAACTTATTTAATATATAATGCTGACAAAATTCCCAGTGCATAATTCCATATGAAATATGGCTTAAGTAAATCAGTATTTTAGTATATATATACTTATTTTCCTGCACAAATTTTTATTACATTTATCGGCATAAGTATCACAGAGCTAATTTTTTTCATGGCCAATATGGAATTACAATTAATGTTGCTTTCTGCATCATGCTGCCTCATATATTCTAGAAACACTATGGCACTAGGCTTGACAAGTTCTTCTGAATTTAAGAATGGGCACTATTCAAAATTATTATAAGAATTAACCAAATATTTGAGGAGAAGTGATGGAAAAGGATCACCAGTGCACAATTTATTTAAGTGACACAAATTTCAGGTGTTCACCACTTGTTATTGCTGTACAAAAGTGCTAGTGTCTAGTGTCTTTTGCCTTCTTTAGACATTTTACCCCAAGAATACAGAGCTCCAATCTATTTCCACTGTCATCACAAACATGCACAGGTCACTTATTTTTCAGTATCTCTGCTTAGCTTGTTTATAAAAATAATCTGTATGAATGTTTGTTTGTAGAACTACAGAACACACAGTCTGTTTGTTTATAGAACTAATCTCTATGAAATGCCTGCACTGAGGCATATAAAGGTCAAGATCTTTCAAATCCCCTTCTCCCAGTCAAGGTAACATTTTGAGGAAGCAGAAAGGTAAAGACAATACTGAGTACAGGAAAGAATTACAACCTTCATTCCTTCCCTCCCCACAAAGCTTAAAGATACAAATAGGAGGAATGAAGACTGCAAGTGGCTCAGTAACTGCTGGAATAGACATTAGGTGTTAGGGCACATCCTGAAAGGTTTTCCCTTTGAGATCTTATTAGCAGACAAGACCAAATTGGCTCAACAGTCAAACACAAAAGTATTGACAGCAATATCCCTGAAGTCACTTTTTCTATTCCTAAGCCAATTTCTTTTGAAGACAAAGGTTTTTATACATTTATATTAACATAGTTAATATTTTATCATTCTCTTATAAATAAGTTTATTACACTAAATTTTCAGTCTGCCTCAAAGAATGTATTCATTTCAGCATATACATGCAATCAGACAAAAATACCTCCAAAGCCTTATAAAGGAAAAACTAAAAGACTGTATTTAAAGAATAAAAATTGAAAACAAAAAACACTTTCAGTAGATAATCTATGTGTATCTTATCAGCTATTAATATCACTGATAGAATTGATTACATGCTTTCAGAAATAAAGGCTTATTATTTTCCCTTTTCCTTTTCAATCCATTACCCTTATGCAGTTAGTACTTTACATTGGAAAAGTTATCACTTGCAGTTAGTAGTTGTGGTTGTCATGATCAGAAACAGCACCATATTTGAATATAAATATTCAATCTGCACTTCTTTAAAAGCCCAGGAATCACACATATGAATACTTCCTGTAGTCTAAGAAGGGCTGTAATTCATCATTATTATTACTATTTGTAATTGATGATAAAGCTGAGACTGTCTTGAGTGAAATAGATAAAATAACTTTCAGAAATGGAGGAACAATGACATTGACTGATTATTGAGGACTTTTAGTCTCACAACCCAGGACTTAAACAAAGAGGTGAAACCACATGATGTCTTCTCTTGGGTACTTCTGAATTACTACCTTAGGCTTTCATGGCTCTTTCCTGTGAATCTCATCCCTTATGGGAGCACGGGGGGATCTCAGACTCCTAGTTCTGCACAGAAACCATGGAAAAACCATGCTAATCACAGCCACATGCTATCATGGAAACCAGTGCTATCAGAGCCACAGAAGCTGCCATGCCCCTGAAATGAACGTCTTGGTAGAAATGTCCTCAGAATCCTCCCTGTACAACTGAAGAAGGGAAATTGCTGATAAAACACAGAAATGGCAGCTCCAGTAACTGATTCATGGCAAAGGCAGGGGCCTCAGCATCCAGGATCTCTAGTCTGTAGAGATACAGGAATATTTACAGTGCTCTGAGACAACAGGCATTGCTGTAGCTGGGCTAATACAAACACCAGGAGCTGCCTGGGTCATTGCTATGCAGGCTGTGATCATGTAGGGTGCACCCACCACTCTGAAATCCAACACAAGAGCACTCTTCTGATATACTGAAGACATTGTTTATTACTTACCAAAACAAAAACTGACAGATGCAGGATTTGCATTTGTTTACAGTTCTCATATTTTTAATGCAAATTAAGCATATTATTCATCAAGGCATGTCATCAGTTGTATTCCCAAAGGAAAAGAAATTAATAGAAACAGGTCTTATTTTAAATTCTGATTTCTTGTCAAAAAGCTGGCAGGACTTATCAACCCCAATAAAGTCAGTTTCTCTGATTAGCTTATTTTGTTCCCTCCCACTCCATTGTAATATCTGATTGACTTAATGGCTCACTTTTGAAAATGGAAGCAATTAAACTTTTTTTTTCCCTCCTTCCAAAGTATCTATCACAACTGTTTAGTTAGGAATGACTTTTTTCTTTTTTTAAGGTTAGCTTTTGCTTTCCTTTTCCTGTACTTCGGTCAGTGATTTTGAGCTAATGACAGAGTAATATTCAGAGAAGAATGGAAGTGATTGGGTTGACTGAATAACTTAATTTTCATTTCACTACATCTATCTGTACTGATAAGAAGTATATTTAAGTAATTAAATATTCCTTTCTGACATTGCATAAATCAGGGCTTGGATAACTGGCAACTAAATGGGTAACTTCCCTGTTCTACCAACAGGACAACAATTAGTACTTCTGCAACCCAACAGCATTTCCCTGTCTTCTTGAATTCTTTATCAAAATTAACCAACAAATATTGTTAGAGCTGGTTTGGAAGTCTTTACAAGGGCTTTTAAATTAAGTTCTGGCTACGTGTAAAGCCTTGCCTCTCCGTCCTTCAAGTACCTTCTCAAGTAGCATCACCAAGCTAACAAAATGTGAAGTAACAATAGAAGCATCATAAACACACATTTGAACCTCAGGTGCTCCAATAAAACCCTGCAAAACCAAAAGCAACACAAGCTCATTTCAGGTTTTATACACAAGATCATTTGTAAATTTAGAGACAAAAACAAGATGGGCTAAAACACTTAAGATAAATAGAAATAATACGTTTTCCTTCTGCATGTCATGCAAAAGGCTTTACTCTTGACTTCAAGAGGAGAGACCATTCAAATTCAGAAACATAGGTTTTAGTTAGTGGAATGAAAATGGATCAAACTATTTGGCCATGAAACAGTAGTAGTCATGAAGAAACTAGTACCTCTCCATAATTAGAAATTATGAAATTCACATCCACAGCACTTAGGAAATTGTAAGCTTTACAGACAAACAGCCAGACTGAACTAAAAAATACTTCACTCCTTTCTTCTTCTCTGTACAACAAGCATTGACTGCTTTTTCTGAACTATCCCAAGAAGTCCTTTCATGTCATGCTTTCAGACAGGTTTTTAACTAATAGTGTATTTCAGCTAATGTTATTAGGAAGAGAAATTATATAGTATGGCTCAAAAGAGTTCACTGAGATGTTCTAGCTTTGCATTTGTATTATCATATTGTGATTTTCAAAGTAAAGAGCATTATAAAGTATTTTAATCTATTAAATAATGATGATAAATTATTTAAAAATATCTCTAAAACATCAAACTCAGCAAATGGCAAAAAAAAAAAAAGTTTTATTAAAAATGTAATAAGTCAGAATATCTTAATATTCATATGCTACTACAGTTATCATGTTAGGTTTAGGACTGGGAATCACAAAGCTACATAACATGGTTTTTCAGTTTCTCAGCCAACTCCATGCAATGGCTTGCACTACATTAGCAATGCTTTAAGCTATCCATCAGACAATCATAAGTATTACTGTTGTTGTTCAAAACATATGGGGTCCACATTACATATTTAGAAACTGAAAGTATATTGGCAAAGCATCCATGCACATCCATTCCAACCAGCAAGCATGATATTCCCCACATATATGCAAGCTTCCACATACATGCTGCTCTTACTTTGTACATTTTCTCTTTGTCTTTTTACATTTAGGAATTTGGAACACAGCAATTATTCCTTCCCCTCCCTACATTTTTAACTTCCTAAGCACATGTGGGAGGAAAGGATAATTTCTTTAGTTAGTGATCAAGATTCAAAAGAGAAAAGCAAAAATAGCTTACAAAATTAACATACACTTGCAATATTTTACTAGTTCAGGCTCCTGCAAAATTAAGTACATACCAAGTCCTATGAATCTGTCAACGAGATTCAGTTATAGAGATATTCTGGGGGAGGTTTTGGCTGTCTCAAGACAGTGGGATCAAGACAGCATAATTTGTTTTACAATAGTAGATTGGCCTATGTAAAATAATGACTTCCAAACGCTGATTAAGGTGTAATTCAACTGCTGTTTCTCTTCCTTCCTTCTAATTTAATTCATGTTATGTTGAATAGTTGTACATTATGTTGTAAAAGAAAAATTCAAATCTGAACATCTGTGATGACAGAAAAAGGAACACAAACCATACTCTCTTCATGTATGGGATGCAGCATGTGAAGGTACATTAAAATTACATTATTCACTGTAACAGAGTGTCCTTCAGTCTATTTACAAACACAATTTTCTCTCACTTTCAAATAACTGTAAACTGAGAATGAGATGAAGGTGCTTTAGCAATACCAAAGGATCAGAGGTGTCAAAGGTTCTTGGCAGCTATAGGTATCGAACTCAGGTTTTGTTCATTGCTTTAGGGACAATTTGGCTTTATTTGTAACCTAAGTCTTTTTGCAAACCAACACTCTATTTGGCTACAGTCTGACAACTGACTTCAACACAAAAAATAATTTGTTGGCAACATTTTTGTTGATTGTACAGTCACTATATAGTTACTAGCAGGAAACATTGTCACTTGGTTACTTTCAGAGATAAGCTATTTGTGCTTGGTCTGGCCTCTCAATTCAGAATTTGATGATCTTTTGACATTGCTGCAATCAAAAAAAAGTTGTTAGGAATGGCTCCTAAAGGACTCAAAAGAACAAACAGCCACAAAGAGAAAGAATGAGTACACAAACTCATTTAATTTGTTCTGAACTCATGTATACCTGAACGCATAGCATCTTTTTGAATGCTTTCATAATCATGCCAGTCCTTCCTTTTCAGGCCATCAGTCCAGGTAAAGAGCTGTCCATCTCCCAGCCCCAAAGGAAGTGTCTGTGAAAAGAGTAAATAAACAAATAAATAAATAAATACAAATGTACATATGTGGTTCATGTTATTACAGAGGAACCCTCATAATATGGCAGTAGCCATATTCAGTTTATTCAGTACAAATATTGAAACTTTACTGGGGCAAATGAAGCTATTTTTCTAAATACTGTGAGAAAACAGTAAATTTAGTTCTTGACAAACAATTATTTGAAGTATATCAAACATCTGGAGTTTAACATTTCTCTTTTTAGCAGTGTTCCAATATGACTGCTTGACAAGAAGCTCATGGAGATTAAACAGACCACTTAAACTGAATAGGTTTCAAAAATGCCTTATCCTTCAACCCATGAAGGACTTTGATTTTTTCCGAAAGTAACACTTGTGCAAAATTGGAGTTATAGTTGCTCTGCACTTTACAATATTCCCCTTTAATTTTTTTGTAAGTTTTTTTAATAGCTGCTACTAAGTTATTGTTATTCACACAAGGTCAAAGGACTGCATCAAAGGAAATTCTCAAAGCACTTTCAAACCCTTAGATCTTCATGATAAGTGATAAAAGGAAAAATGTCCCAAAACACACCACCCCCACCCCCACAGAATACCCAGAAAAGTAACTCCCATACATTGTGTAGTTAAGCTGACTTCCCCTCTCCAAACTCCAAATTCTTAGGTAAAGGTAAACATTTCTTTTTGCTTTTAAGCAAGGTTATATTTTCCATTTTCCCCCCCTCTCTTGATTCTTTTTGCCAAATGCTAGTATTTTAATGAAAATTAAGAACCAAAAAGTACCATTAGATGTACATGAAGTGTACATTTTTTGCTAACAGGAGTAACATGAAAACTTTAGCTCTGCTAATTGTAGGTTTAAATCAGTAAGCTGTCCAGAACAAAAGGCATATTTGAAATGCACACTAGAAATGTTCTTAAAGTAATGAGAAAACACAAAAAGCAATTCCAGGGAAGCAACATCTGATGAGCCTTCTACCTGGAAACACTGAAAGCCCTTCAAAAATCTCATGCCTGTGTAACAGTGAAGCTTTGCACTTCATGTTTGAAGTTTGTAAATCCAATGAAGACTGGACCCACCAATACTGTCTTACTGATTTTACACTACTGGCTGCACTGACTTCCAGTGAAATTGTCCCAGCGTGCTCAGTTAGGGTTTCTTTTTTCTAGGGCAGATAAATATTTGCCAAGCTACATGATGCAGGTCTGGTTGCTAAGCCATATTTAAAACTTGGTTTCAAAGGCTTTTGGATTTGTAAGCAAGAAGTGAGGAATGCCAGGCATGACTGGTTACCTTCAAGCAAAGGATGCTAGAAATCCTGGCTGAGAAAGACTTAAGCTGAAAATATCTGCTTTGGGTCAGCTGAGAATGCTGGATATTCAGGGAAAAATGTTGTGAGCTCAATGCTCTCCAGCAAATCCCTGAAATACTGAGGAAAATCCATCACACTCTGCTAGCATTTCTACATTTCTGCAAGTTTTAGTATTAAAGGTAACATGTTACATAATGCCAAGTTGCAAACTAGTTTGTCATTCTATTACCAGTTTTGCAGACATATTCCAAGAAAACACTGCTGTCTGTTTTAGTATGATAAAAGTCAGAGGTTCACATGTAAAAGAACCAAAAAACTTAACACATCCTGATAAAAATATGTCAGGTTATCAAAAATCTAACCTTTCATGTCATTAAAATGAACTCATTCATTTCAATAATTCTTGAGTTCAAAAAAGGCTAATGTTCTAATAGTAATATGAAATTGCTTGGGTTTTAAAGTCAGAAGCATAAGGTAGAACACAGGCTGCAACAGCATTAATCATGATTCTTAAGCACAAATTTCTAAAAAAATCTACTCAAAACAGTAACTGGTTCTTTGAAAGTCAGACCCAGACAGATTCACTTCAATTAAACTTGTACCCTTCTCAGTATGGCTACAGCTGGTGTGAATCACTTGGCTCCAAAAATGCAAGACTATTGAAACTATCAAAAGCAGGATAAAGTTTACTTTTGCGACCTTTTATTCCTCTGCTGGCTTCTTTCCCTAAAAGTAGTTATTTAAATGGCAAGTTTGCAGGCCACTGAAAGAAAGCTGAGCATAGACTTTACAGCTGGTTTCCTGCTGTCTATTTACATTTTGGTGCCATTACTCTTCAAAAATATTAATTACATGTTGTTACTTTACCTGATAGCATTTACAAGTCTAATGTAGCAGGAGACTCTCTTGAAAGCATAATATAGTTAAATAAATATATCCACTAAAATTAATCTAGAGAAAGGAAAAATATAAATCCAAATATCCTATGATTGACTAAACCTAACATAAGTCTTGCTGTGACTCATATTTTGGAACAGTAACATTGCCCTAAGAGGAAATAGGAAGCAAACAGTTGTTTTGGTGCCATTAGAAGTTCCTATTGAACAACTGAGAGTATAGTTTGGATTGCTGGGAGTTCTTTTTAATAAATCTCTTAACTCCCTCACACCGTACCATGGCAATTTTTCAGCTCTAACATCTCTCAGTGCAAGGGGAATTCAGAAGAACAGTCAGACAGCACCACCTCAATGCTGGCTGAACACTGTGACCCTTAAAGGGACTGGACTTCATGAAATTCACTCTGTGTACACACTAGTTCCACCTGTGCAGTGAGCATGAAGCAGGGCTTAGAAAGGGATGTCGAGCTGCACACAGACAAACTCTGGGAAGAGCAAGTTTTGCAGGGCAAGTTCTTTAGCTCTAAAGAAATCTGAACTGCCTTCAGTCCCTCAACTAAATATCTCCCTTGTCAGCAACTGAAGGATGTATTCTTTTTTATTATTTTTTTTCAAGTTGCTATATTGTTTAACAAGATACAAAAGCACTTGAGAAAATGGGTTTCTCCATTTCATTTCTGCCTAAGGGTAAACAAATTGCATTCTGAAAGACCTTAAAACACAGTTTCTAGAATTTTTTAAAACTGCTAAAAGGCTCCATAGTGAAACCCTAAGTATGCTCATATGCCTCTTTTATCAAGATGATAATGACTGGAAGAGCTCCCATGTCTAAACCATTTCTAGCTGTGGAAGAAGAAAAAAAACCCAAGAAAAATAATGCAGTACACTTATTCTAGCATTTGTCTTCTCCCTACAGTTTTCTTGCTCAGTTGTCCATCTTTTTTACTACCTTGACAATTTAAACTGTTTTACATCAAACTAGAAGCAGCCCTGGTTTAGCTATACACAGGTTCACCCTCTGGTGTAATGGCTGGATGATAACAACCACCAAGTGTTGCTAATTGTAAGTACATACAAGAAAGCCCACACAATTCTACATCCTGTATCAGAATGACAAGTTCTGAGTAGGTGAATATGACATCACAAGAAGGAGTGTGCTAATGAATCTGGATTCCGAATTTTTGCTGAACACATATTTAACCATAAACTGAAGGACTCAAGTGAAATAAAATCAATCATGACACATAAGTATAAATGCTGAAGAAAGCAACAAAAGAAATTCTTCATTTTAGGAGTAATGTATAAACAGCCAGACCAAAATTATTAAATTTATGCTAAAAAATGCATAATGAATTCAGTCCAAAACTGGGTTTAGGTGTTTAAACAAATAACAAAATAAGGTTGGGTTCAAACCCATAAAATAAAAAAAATTATCAAGGATTATTAATCTCTGTGTAAGCAAATTAGTGAACGATACATCATAGGAGACATGGTATTCCAGAAATACACATTTGCACATCCTCGGTTTTTATGTACTTAAATGGCTGCAACCCTCCAGGGAAAGGGTGAAGTGTTAGTTCTGTGTATGCCTGTAAGAGCATCAGTAGTGTTTTGGTATACATAAAGGCCTTAGAAATGGAAAGCATGACTTCAGAACATTATGGCTCCTTCCAACATATGAAGTAAGGCTTCTTTCTGGTGGAAACCAAGATGTGAGAAAGAGAAGAGGCACACCTGCCCCTGCTTCTCCCTAGAATCTCATCCTAACACAGAAGTAAAGGTTGCATGTATTGTTTACTGACACATCAATACATATGGGTGAGAAACCAGTTCAGCTGAGTAGCTGAAACATACTCAGGGTTTTCCCCTCTAAAACATTTCTGTAAGTCACCCACAAACAGTGCAGTCTGCGCCTACAGCCCTTAGCCTCAAACTCATGAATCATTCTCATCATTGCACAATGATTACGATAACAAATATCCCATTGCATACAAAGTGCTGGATTTTGACTGACTGTCCAAAAAATCCTACAACAATCTATCATTTGACCATTTGTTACATGTAGTATTCACCTCTGAGTTACATGTTTTTAAGTGTTTCAGTCCAAAAGGGATTACCCACCTACAGGAACATTACATATAACATCTGCCTTACTATTTCATTTTCACATTAACCTCAAATCTTTTGGGATGCAAGACTGATACAGTATTACATAAACTGAGAAGACTCTTCTCCTCCAGAGAAGACTTAACATCTGGTTCAATTACAGAGAATATGATAAGCACAAAAAATAGCGCAATTACCAAAAACTCACTCACAGACTATTAGATCCCTCAGAGAGGAAAAAAAAAAGCTTCTCTACTTTGACATTTGAAAGCTTGAACTGAGAAACAAGTGCCTTCATTGAATAATCCATTTATTTTTAATTTCACTCTGTGGAGGCAGACAATTACAGGGGATGCAGGCAAGGGAAGAGGCTATATCAATGGAAATGCACCTTTAAAAAAAAAAAACCAAACAAAAAACAAAAAAAAGATATTACAGAAATTAAAGATTTATTTTGAGCCTGTAGATTTGCTCACTGCCTCTAGGGACATTTTACTAAACACCAATATATAATTGAATATTGCACTTACAAAACATCACATAATGATCAGTATAACCACTTCCAATTGTTTAATGAATTTTAGGAAATAATCTTATTTAGACATAAGCACTTGTTCACACTCAGGAAAAGATACACACGGGAAATAAAGGCAGTGAAGTACTTAGACAGCTTTGGGGATATTTCAAGAGAAGCATAAAAATAACCACTGTTTGATTCCTCTTTGTTCTTGGAATAAAAGCTTCCATATAGTGTTTGTAAACAGTTGTGTAAAACACATAATTCACTATTTTTTTGTATCTTTCTAACACAGATCATTCTCAGGATTTTAAGCTCTGACCAACTACCCTGATCAACAAAGGGCAATAACAAAAGAATGAGAACTCACTGAGCAATATAATTTGTTCCTTCATCAAAATAAACTTAAGGATAACTTTTTAAAGAATGGTGTCACTGGGTATAAAACCGTATGTTCATTATAAATCAACTGCAAAATCACAATATGTTCATTTACCAAATTTCTGTTCCGGTATAATCAAAAGTATGTGAAGACAGACTTTCTTATGAAACTTCATCCCCAGCAGTTGGAAGAGTGATAAAACCACTTTATTTTGAAAGATTTGCCCTTTTTCTAATTATGGTACATTTTAGCACAAGACCATCAAAGTGAAATCTTAGCACTATGGCAGCCAAATCTGAAGTCAAATTCTAAAGCAAAATCCATTCCAGTGCAGTGACTGGGTGAGGATATTAAAGATGAAAACCAGAATATTATTTCCCCTAATGATGTGCTCCATGTAAGGCAGCCTGATCTATGCAAAAGGTGTAAAACCCAAGCATCACACTATCTCATCTCTACACCTTTATGCTTAAGCTCTGAACAGTGCCTGTGTGGCTCTTCTTTTCTGTACCTCTTCACTGTCAGACTAAAAAACAAAAAAGCCCCATATCTGAACTGAGATCTGTGTGGAGCAGTGGCTGCAGGACATGCAGTGGCAGGTTTTGGGGTGGGCAGTAGCTGCCCTGCACAAGGGAGAACCCACATCTCAATGCCATCCACAGACAATTCCCACTGGTCCTGCACCCCTGCTGGGCAGCCACTGCCTGCCAAAATTGCTGCCCATTGGAAAGACACTGATGATGGAGCCAAGGTTGGCCAGTAAAATGTAGAGAACTACTATCTGCTATCAAGAGAAGGTGGTAAAGGCTCTAAATCTAGAATATTTCAAAAAAAATGAAAAAATCAAAATACATTGATATTACTGCCTTTTATTTGTACTCCATTTTTAGGTACTTTTAAAACACTTTAAAAAATGTGAATCTGAATTGTTTTCCATATCCTTGGCTTAGAGACTTTAGGACATGATGAATTTCTTCATATGCTCAGATTTGCTATGCCACAGCAAATATGTGTTCATTGCACTGACATTTACATTAGTAGAAATAATTAGCCCAGCACATCAAAAAAAGGGCATCACTTGATTTAGTCTGCGACATCTGAATGACTCAAGGTTATTTCATTTTTGAAACACTTATATTGCACTTTCTGTGCTTGTAGATTCTAGATTACCATGGACAACCCAGTAGCATCATGCCATCAATTCCAAATCAAAGCTGTTAATAATGTTATTTAGAAAATGCCAAGCTCCTCAAGCATTTCATTACAGAGACTTTTATAGACAGATATAAAAAGCTGTTATTGCTGCACTATGGTTATATATTTCAGGTCACAAAACTGCAGCAAAAAAGATTAAGTTAAAACATGAGCATGGAACTCCAGGAGTTTGTACTCCATATCTGTTGAATGTGAAACATCATGAATTGCCAAAGGTGACCTACAAAGTCTGGCAGTGAACCCAGGCCTTCCAAATGACACAATTTGAACTGACTGTAGGAAAGGAGGCGGAGTCTAGACTTAAGAGATAATAAAAAAAAAGAAAGAAAGAAATAATAATAATAATAAAATATTCCTCAGACCATGCAACTCCCATTCCTTTCTATCTGCTGACCTCAGCTGCTGATAGATTTGCTCAATAACTAAAACACCTAAGCCTATATTTTCTTGTTTTATTTTCACTCATCTCATTTCCAATTCAAGGAAAAGAAAGCAAACTCAGGTAACATGAGCACCTATGATGAACCTAAATGAACACATGCTGACCATGCTGACCATGTGCTGCTTCTCCAAGTTTCCTTTTTCAGCTGAAGACTACTTTGACAGAACAACAGGGTCAGCTTGCAGAAGAACCTGCATCCATACTGGACTATTCATTTTCAGGAAGTTCAAAAATTATACTTGAAATTGTGTTAATGCTGCATTTTTTTAATAACCACCTTTGTCAGAAATTATTTTTAACATCAAAAGACCTTGAAAGGAGTTTGGAGAGACTCAGCAGGATTTTTGCCAGTATTGGTTGGTTTTGAACCAAAAAAGATCTGTCAGACCATTCCTATGAACAATATAAACAGAGGCTTTGAGTGACTCCTGGAAGAATTTATTATATGCTAGGTTTCTGGGGTATTTAACTATATTCCACACGGATACAGAAAAATTTAAGTACTTTTTTTATATAAACAGCCTCCTTCTCTTTAAAAAAAAAACAAAACAAAACTGAAAACCAACACAACACCAAATCACAAAAAGCAAAACAGAACCTTATGTTCATGGAAAGAACCACATTGTCAGTAATTCTGTAATTTCTAAAAGACAGAATAATAGATATTATAGTGCTTTTTTCTTAATAGATTCTTCATACACATATTTTTCCTGAAGTTTAGAAAAATGTCTTTAAATTTTTACTATGCTAAGTGTCACACTGTTTTGCACTGGCTATGGCACTAACAACACAAAAAGTGCTTTTGCAGGATTCAAGTGTCAGGTGTTTTAGGCAGGAATACATTTCTTGCTTTGTCTGTTCAGTGGTGATCAAAAATCTTATTTCCTTATGATAACTTCTGATGTAATTTGCCTTTGCATTTGCTTTATAAGAATAGCATTCTCTCTTAGAAAACATTTTATAAACAGTAAAGAATGTTCACTATAGTTAGGTTACCTCTAATGAGTAAAATTCAACTTATATTTTGCTTCATGAGATAACAAGAATAATTTCAGAAGCATTTTCTATTTTTTTCTTCTCCTCTGGTGCACCTATTATAAAAACATGAGTTGCATCATAACTGAAACATTGTTCAAATCTCTGTGGTACAACTGATAACAGCTTTGCAGCAAACCTGAAACCACTGATCCAGCAGACAAAGTAATACTAGAAAAAACATATCCACCAATTACTATTGCTGATGAATATTTTCAGTAGAAATGGCTATTTTGGATTTTTTTTTTTCACATTCTATTACAGGAGAAACATTGTAAGAGAAAGGTCAGATGCAGAAACTTACTTTAGCCAAATTTGCTACCTGAAATGTTTTAGCACAACGTAAAAATTTGGTACAAAAATAATTTTCTATAGCAATGAGATGGTATATTCTACACTTTTGACTACAATATAAGGTAGAACTTAATTTATATATGTATATTCCAAGTATATGTAGAAGCTAATAGTATTCTAGGAGTAATTTTTTAATTGTTCAAAAAGTACTAGATTTTTAAGCAAGTATTTTAATGAGATTTAAACTATAATCTCTACAGTTACATGAAACAGCTCGGCATACAGGTGAAATACAGTGACTTTTTATTTTATGCAGTTGTCTCTACATTTTTAGAAATAGTAGAGGGAAAATACAGATTTGTTTGAATAGTATTTTTAAAGTTTCCTATGTCACAACAAAATTCATGTTCCATAGGAATGTATTTGCAGAATATTCAAGCTTTTGGCATTAAAAACCGATTATGTAATTTGCAGTTTATGTTACACTGGATTTAAGAAAAAAACCCAATATTTAGTTAACTAAAGAATCCATGTTGGAAAAGAATTATCATCTTACACTTTAAGGAAGACCTTAAACTAATCTGCCCAAATGAGAGAGAACACTCTTATCAGCAGGCTGCTGATGCTGCAGCATATGCAGTACTACTCCATCTCTCAGAATTCCTTTCTTATGTGGGCACTGGATACTAATTTCCATTGTCAAAGAGATTTTCAAACCAAGTCCACAGGCTGCTGCAGAAAACAAGCTGATTAAACATGACTGACAGGTTTACATTCTTGTTCACTTAACACGAAGCTGATAAGGAGACCTCTTGCAAGGTCTTTGGAAGCACGACAGTTTCTGTGCTTTGCGTGAACTCAATGCAGATTTACTGAGACCAAAGACAGTCTTCCAAGTGCTTCCAGCTGCAGGAAGTTTGCACCCAAAGGAACTAAAATTCTTCGTGGTTTTACGTGTTCACAGATGATCACAGAAGCCTCAGACACGTCTGCTTAAAACAGTTCCTAAGCTTTGAGCCAAAGACATTGCTTCACTTCCCTATGTAAAGTAAAATTGCACGTATACTGCATTTTTTTTTCCAGTCTGCACCAAACCTCTTTTTACTACTATTAATAGTTTGTAGCTTTTTGGGATTTTCATTTTATTTTGTGTTTAAGTTTATGCTTTTTCAATCTCACTTAGATCCATACTTGTTTCCTACTCAGTACCCCAATCATTACCCTTCCTGTAAGAGTTTTTAAGTCCAGGTATTCCCACACTTATTCCTCTTTTACAGGTAACTATCTAAAAATTAAGTAAATTGAGGGAGATTTTACAAAATAACACCGTTTAATATACTCCTTTTGTGTGAGAAAAAGTTTTGCACTCATTTCTAGCAATGGAACAATAACAAAATGATATCCGAAATATCTTAACATATTAAACCAAGTTAGATTTGCTCACCTGTGAATCAATAACACCAAAATAAATCTACTACTACAGAAAATTTAAATGATTTTTTGTGTGAAGTTCAACAATCAGTTGCAGAACCATAAAAATGTATCTGGAAGTTCCTTTGAGGTATAATCTTACCCCACCTCAAATCTGGACTGGGCATGCCTCAATCACATCTTCCCTTGCCAATTTCCAATAGCAGAGATTGCACAAGCACTCAAGGCAATTTCCTTCAATACTTCATTATTCTTGCAATTAGGAAATTTCCCCTTTCATCTAACCTGCGTTACTTGCCATAATTCAAGACTTTCATTTCTTTGTTCTTTTCACCAGGGACAGGAATAACATATTTCCTTTCTAGCAGCTACATTTTCATGGACATAAGAATTACTTTCTCTCCTAGATTAAATGTTCTTATTTTTTCAACTTCTTCTTAGCTCTTGTTGCTGACCCTGAAATAAATGAAACTTTGAGGACAGCATTACTTTGTTAGTAATTGGATAATGCTAAGAATAGCAAGTATAAAATACTTATTAAAAGCCCCCAAACAAACCAACAAGAAACATGATTACTAAATGGACAAAGAACTGAGACAAGTACCAGGAGGCTACATTTCCTAAAAATAAGCAAGATTAAGTTATTTATTGTAACATGCTTTTCCCTGTCTGAGAATAAAATACACCGTGCTTCATGAATACTTCATACTTCCAATCCAACCTAACATTATTTTATGAAGCAACAGTGAATTCTCTTAATTAAAGTGGACAAATGACTGAAATGTTTATAAATAATTAAAATATCCAAGATTAAATTATGTTATAAACCTAAAAAGACACTGAAGTTCAACAGGACTCATATACTTAAAATTACCAAACTACTAGCAATTTTGATCAAACACATATCACACTTCTGGTTGTGCCTGAATCAATGCTGAGTTTTCCCCTAGCAGTGAGAGCATATTTAAAGAATTCACATATGCAAAGAAATCCATCCCCATGTGGGAAAATAAAAACAAGAGGGGAAGGAGAAAAGACTTATGAGAGGTTCAAATTCAAACAATGATTTTTTTTTTTTTGTCTGAACCAAAAAATTTGATATTGAACAAACTGATGATCTCCTCTGTCTAATGCAATTTAAAATGACCTTTCCATTTTATGTCAATAGTTTTCAATTAAAAAAACAATCACAGTGTATTTCACTAAAAGGAGTACTCTGATTAGTTAAATCTAATTTTATCAACAGCCAGAATGTGAAAAGCATATTAAAGTAAGGTGAACAGCTTTGATTGATATACTGAGTTTTAATTTCTAATTCCTCATCTCCCACTCTTTTGGTAGGAAATGGTTACACATCACTGAGCAGAGTAAGCTACTGTAACTCAAATGTAGCTTCAAAGATTTGACCTTCAATTTTTCTCACACTTTTTTTTTCCCCCTGTACTATATAGACACCAAATTGATAGGTCTGGAGCTATTAGCAAAGTTTTTAAATGTGAAATCCTTTTTTTAAAAAAAAGCCTAAAACAACAAATGAAGGTGAGCATTAAATTTAATCATCATAGTTCTTTTGGAAAAATAATTTATATACACTTTTGCTATGGACTATTTTTATAGAGTTTGACAAAGTCTTCCTTAAAATGCAAAATAATTATTTTCCAGTGTGAGTTCACTTCCTGAGTTAATTCACAGGTCCAGTTTTCTAAGAACTAGGACCTATCCCATTTCTGAAGCTAGGTATTTCAATTTGTGTTTACCTAGATTAACACAGTCATCCTAATTTTCATCAGTATGCACAACTCCTACAGATGTTACCTTTTAAGTCTGAGAATGCTAATGTCAGTTACTATATCTAAACATCTTGTACTTCAGACCATCCTGTGGCATCGCACCGAGGAATTCATGCGAAGTCTGCGCTCAAGAGCCAGTAAGTAAGCCATGGCAGCCAGAGCCATGCTGCTACACTCTGCCCGTGAGAACAGGTGCAGCAAGGTGTGGCAGACCCTTCCAATGCCCCCTCCCTGTCTGAGGGCCAGTGTCCAGCCAGCTCCAGGCAGCAAGCCTCCTCTCCTGCAGCCTCCTGCAGGGTCACAGCTGCGGCACCAGTTAACCCTGGCCCGTGGAAGCTTTCATCCCAGCAGGCTCACGTCTGCCTGCAGGCTGCCTTTCACCAGGCCTGGCTGAGAGCTTAGGAGAGTCTCCCTTCTGTCTTTGCAAAGGCTCTATGCATAAACATAAAACACTTTTTTTCCCTTCACACTACCTTGGCTGAACTCAGTGTCCTTATGTTCCCCAGCTGAGCTGATATCCAGCTATGCTTCAGTGGCTCTAAGGCAAAGTCCAGGGCTCCCTAAAAGACCAATTCTCTCTACAAGCAAGGCCATTATTACCATGTAGAGACAGAGGAAAAATTATATTATGACAGCTACCACCATGAAGTACCTGTTCTTTAAAAACTGACTTTTTACTGATAACTGTTACAATTACAGGGATTAATATTATTGGTCCCCCTTTTCTCTTAGATGGATATCTCAATTCTAAAAAAAATCTGAACTTTAAAATTTCTCAGATCTAGGGAGGAGTCAAAAAGGAAACACATTAAATCGTCAGTTTAATATATATTAGAATCCATGGAGACATTAAATTTCACTTTTCATCTATGAATATTAAACATTAATGAAGTTTCAGGTACAGAGATATTAAAGTGAAACATCAGAGAGCTATGACTTAGCTCAGACACAGAGAAAGAAAGTTCACAAGGGAAGCTAATGAAGGTCAAAACCACAGAAGTACCATAAACCAGAACATGCAATAGAAGAAAAAGAGTAATTTATGCAAACCTGATTTTAAAGGGACTATAAATAACTGTATACACATTTTCACAAGAAGAATTTTTATGTAAAACACAAAAAAATGGGAAGTAATTAAATACATAGTTCTATTCATGTACAATATTCAAACTGAGTGATGACAAATATTTCTTGGGAATAACATTGAGGAAGATGACTAACCTGAAATTAAAGAATTCCTAAGCACAAACAAAATCATAGTAATATCTGCATCTGGATCTCCCTTGTTCCTCCCATGACCCCTGCTCTCAAGACATCAGTGTCTATAGATATAAATATAATAATGCAAAAACCCAGATACACAGGGATTACACAGAAAGGTTAAGTAATATGCCGTGATTGCATGACAGCATGGACAAAAGGAAAGAAATATCTAAGAATAAACAGGAAAGCAAAAGATCATAGGTCAACCAAATGACAGCTTATTTTCTGCACATTTATAATTTATCTTTCTTCCTTTATCATTTATTCATACACACAACCCCTCCCTACAGGTATAAAAACAGATATTCCTTTCCTCCACCCTGAATATAAAAATTTTTAGTTACAAAATAAAAAACAACCTGGGAAATATTTAGAGGCATTCCATAGCACATTTGACAGAAATATAGTGAGGCAAAGTTCAACACTAGATATTCCACAGACAAAAAACCCAAAACTGAAAGTCACAGTTCTCCTTAACTTTATACAGCAACTAGAACAATTTCCAAGTTGTATTCACTGATGTAATTCTGTAAAATTACTTACAAGTATATGATGCCCAGCACAGCATATTCTGAAGGCTATCATTAGTATCAATTTAACTGAAAATTTTCACTTCTAAATGTTCTATTATCAGTCTGATAGAAATCTTTTCCATTATCACTCTGATAAACAGTGTCTTGGCACACATACAATAAAATATGAACAGCTCAATTGTAATTTGTAAAATATTTCAGTTATATTTAGAGATAGATATATAACAAAGTGCTTTTATTACATTACAGCTTCTATCACTGTATTTACAGTACCCAATATATGTACTTTTAAAAGATAGATATCAGTATCTGTACCTTTGGATCTTAGATAAAGCCATTTGAAGAAGCCCATCACTTTCATAAAATTGATCAGGAGACCATGAATCCTACATGAAACAAAGGTCTGACATAATTTTTCTCCAAGTAATTTTCTGAGCAGCAAAATCTGAGCCCCCAGGAACACCTGTGCACAGTCATATGCCTCCCTGAGTTTAGACTGGTGAAGCCTGCTAAACCTCTTATTGCAGGTGAATTATCAAACCCAGTCAAGGTGACGGAGAAGGAATAAACTGAAATTGTGCTCCTAACTGTGAACAGCATGAACTATGTTAACAGAAGGAAAAACAAAAGGATTTAGTTCTGTTACTAAATTAAACACCATCACCCCTGCATTCATACTAACTGCAAATCTACTGAACAGAATACTGAAGATTTCTTTTTAAACATAATTGCACAGTGCAAGCAAACCTTACTAAGCTTTTACCCTGATCAAACTGTCAGAAGTATTATCAACAACGGTTCCAATAGAAGTTTTTTTGTAGATTCATCACTAGGACAGTGTCTAACATCCCTAGTTAAGAATCAGAAGCCTACAGTGCTCAGCAGCAAAATCTAGTTTTTGCCCAGATGTGGAAACAACTAAAGCAAATGAGGAGAGAAATATTACTCAGCATAGAAAACTATGTTTTCAGTGTAATATGAACCTAACCAGTGCTAAATTCAAGAATCTGTCATCACAAAAAAGGATTTCCTTTTTAATTTAGGAGTAGTTATGTTATTTCATAGAACTGTACTTTCTGCTCCTCTGAGGCAACACAAAAGGAAGACCAGGGTTTAGACTGAAATCCATTGACTAATGAGAATTTGTATTTGAAGATCTAGTAAAAGAGCTGAGGTAATCTCCAAACCACTTGGGGATTAAAATCAAGAAGAGAAGGTTTAATGTTTTATATTAGGGACAACAAGACATAGTCAAGCCAGTAGTTTCCTCTATGTTCTTTGTCAGTTCTAAGGAGAAAGAGACAACAGGGATTGGGATGCTAATTCTTGAACAAATACTCAGCTCCATGGATCAATAGAAGATGTTGCATGTCTCTGAAAATATGGGGAAAAAGCTTTAAGTTTTCGATTTGTCTCCAAACAAGATATCATACACTATCCTTAAATCAGAAATAACTCTTTAGTTTGACTGCTAGGGCTTGGGGTTTGCACTGAGCTGCCACAACAAGCCCAGATAAGATGTCCCATAAGGAACAGCTTCTCCTGGTGTCTCAGGCAGACTTCAGCCACAAGGTACTAGAATTCAAGCAATGCCTAGAGTCTAGGCCATCAGCTCCTATTGTGATTTCTGCTCATCTTGCAAAGTACCTTCTTGGCCAGCAGAGAGAAGAGATCAAGAAAGCTGCATGGAGGTTCCACAGACACTTTATTTCTTCCAGGAAGGGGTCCAGGCAAGAGTCCAAATATATAAGGCACTAAGGGGGCTTTTGTAGGGTAAGGGTGCCTTGGAAACGGACCAATAGCATAGGGGATTGTGAAACTAACCAACTACTAAGGATTTCAGGTAAAAAAGTGACCAGTCTCCTAAGGGATCAACAAATGGACCAATTAAATCACAAAGAGATAAAGCGGGGATTTGCAAAGGGGTTGAAATATTTCTAGTATTAGTAATTTTAAGGAAGCAATTTCTTATCAAAGGGGTGATTTTCCAGGGAGGCCCTGTCAGGGTTTCTGCTCCTTCCACATTTTAGCTTGCCGATTTTTCTTTTAATTGGTCTGGAAATCTTTCAAAACACAATTTTCTTCATACAAATCATTAAGCATGCCTTTTGGGTTTATATAGTCAACCAGACCATGGATTCCTGGCCCCCCAGCACCTCTTTATCTCATTCATATGGACATGGCCTTGACAACAAAGGTGATGACACCAAACTACACTGTCAGAAAAGGCTTCGTGTCACTCTGCCCTTCCTGGAGGTTATGCACATGCTAAAACCCTTTGTCAGGTCTGTATTTCACTGGTTGTTTGTATCAAGCCCATACTGCAGAGGCAAACCCAGCAGAAAGTGCATCAATGGGGCACTGCAAGATCTTCTCTGGGATGTGGAGAAGTCCTCCATCCATTCCTTTTTGGAATGTGAACATGCACCCATACTGTGCCCACAGCTTCATTTGCAAAGCTACTCTGTATTCACTACCATTCATTACTGATTAAGGCAGTACTTGCCATTCATCTACGCTCAGGTATTCTTATGTCAGATGGTCTGTGTTTAGTACCACACATAAAAAATTTAAGAACGGTTTCTTTTAATGTTTCTGCCACCCAATTCCAGTTCAACACACAATTCTCACTAAGAGTGAGAATAGTTCTCCTTAAGCTGACCTGAAGAGGCATTAAGAGCTTTAGGAGAAGTTATAACCTAGTCCTTCTCATACCACAGGGGGCAAAACGCCCTGCAGTTATTGCTAACAGTTTCATCTGAGATGAAAAATAATCTCTATCTAATATCAGTCTCTGCAGCAAGTGCAACTTAAGGAATTCCTTCAATAAGAAATTCAAATAAAGCAATTAATTCAACTCAAGACTCATTCAGTTTCTGCAGCAACTGGCTATAACTTGTTTTTCATCCAATTATGTTTTCTACATCTCTAACCCACAGGCAGCCTGCTCATCTCTGTGTTCCTGCCAGGCCACCCATCCTGCATCTCACCTGGCTCTCCTCTGATCCTGACCCTCACCCCTGAGTGCTGGTGGCCTGGCTTGGCTGTGCCACCAGGACCCCAAAGAGTGCCCTGAGCCTACAGCTGGGCACTTGCTGCTCCTGACCATTCCTACACCAACATTATCTCTCGCTTTCCCGAGTTCAAAAGGCCTGAGAGCACCTTCAAAAATACATCACTCACCAGAAAGCTGGAGGTACATTATCCACAGAAATATACACCACAAAGTGAGTTGTTATATAATGGTAATTAATACCAATAATTACAGTAGCACAGTAATGACTGAATTAATGGATTGTTACATAATGTGAAGTAAAGTCAGCTAGGAAGTTGACAGCTGCAGCCACCCAACCACCACCACAGCATCACCCTGGTGACTGGAAGGTCACAAGTTCTTTCCAGAAATCTGTTCTTGAGGCCTGGAGCCATCCATCCACATGGGGCTCTGTGGGATAATCCCAGCATGCAGCAGGGCCCAGAGCACAGACCATCTGCTCGAGGGGCTAGTCCAGCCTTACCTAAGGAATGAACTGGCTAAGCCTGGCCTGAACTACCGCAGGAGAACAACAGATGGAGGTCCATTTTCTGTGGCTGTGGGGCACCTGAGTTTAGGGTGACCCAGAGGCTTCCTCAAAACACCACTGGTGAAACCACACAGGCAGCTGACTTCCAGACCCAGAATGAGTCATTTACAGCAGAAACACCACACTGCTAGGCCATAATGCACTCGATTAAATTAATGCACCTGAAAAGAAATGCCATAAACGGCAGTCTTTCTTTGAGGCTACACTCAAGTAGTGCTATGTACTAAAAACCAAAAGAAAGACCAGACATCACATAATAAGCTTGCCATAATGCATTTCAATCATAAAAAGGCGGGAAAAAAGTCAGAAAAAAAATAAAAAAGGGAAGGGAAAATAATGAAAAAAATTACTTGCACCACATATACAGTACTGAAAAAAAAACCTGTCATCTACCAGAAAGGTCCAGATAACAGAGATATTAACAAATGAGGCACTACATGAAAGCTCTGGTAAATGATGTAATTTGTTGCTTTTAAAAGGGTAATAGTCTGGCAGAGTGGATTGCAGATAATAAAAGGTGACAGGCAGTAAGACTTTTAAGAGTGCTTGGGAGTACTTTTGGGCAAAGGAACATGGCCTTTTATAACAGAGAACCATTAGAACAATCCCTATCATGCTTTTTTCCCCTACCAGCTATCCCATGTACATTTCTGAAGCAATTATATTTTAATTATCAATTCAAATCCAGTGTTTTCCATCCAGATGTCTTCTTTTGGAAACCAGGAGCTGCACAGTTAGGATGCTGGCTACTCTGTGACAGTTGGTCACGATTCATGGAAGTGTCAATAACTTGGAGTATTACATGCAATAAAAGCAGTGCTTGGACAAAGTGTTAATGCAAACCAGTCAAACATCAGCTGTCAAATTGCATCATCCAATTTCTCTGTTCCAAAATTCACATGTTAGAAAAAACCTAAAAAATTAGAAAGATATAAAACTCATTTATATCAACACAATATAGTGGACTGACTAAATGAAAAAAATTCTAAATACCTGTAACTCTCCAAAATTTCATTTGGAGTCTTAAAACCAAGCCCTCAAAATGCCTGCTAAAAAGACTAGAGGTATTATTGTAGTGTATAGCAGAGCATTGAGCAGCACACAAACAAATTTCATTACTGCAGTTATTTCACAAGGTTTGAATCATCAGTTGGTATGTTTCAATTCTGGTACAGTAAATACACATAAGAGACATAGCCATATTATCTAAAATGGTAAAATAATTAAATCTATAAAACAGTCTTTGCAGACATAGGAATAAAGCCTGCATTGTCTATCATTTGTACATAGCTACAATGCTTGGATGCTTATGCATTGAAAGTAGAGAAAATTTCATTAAAGTGCCAAAGGTGTTTCCTATACCTTCCTCTTACTTGCCACACCCAATACGAGCACTACAAATATGACAACAATTCAATCAAAAATAGTGAAATATTCAGCTACTATACAGTCAAGAATGTATGCAGACAGCATAAAATCTTCATGGTCTCTACCAGATTCTAAACACCATCTTGTTGTTTTCTGCTTAATTCTCACGGCTTAGTGTAATAGACACGTGTCTGTACACATCTGTATCAAAGTTGTGACCTTAATTTGATATTACAGTTGCTTTTGGAAAAATGTGACCTATGTTTCAAGAACACATAACCCATAAGTAGCTGCCACAGGTAAGGTGTTGACAGATTATTGGAATGCATGTCACCTTCTTGGATTGCTTACACAAGTGTCAACAGTGGTGAATGTCATCTCAACAAAAAGACTTGACCCTTAAAAGAAGGGTTTGCTAAAGAGCATTTCTGAAGTGATGCTGAGTAGTGTGTGTTATAAGAATCAAGAAAAAATTAGTACTATAGAGGTTTTTTCCTTGCTTAACCACCACTATCAAAGAGGATCTGTACATACAAGAAAAGACATGCCTTTGAGGGCATCTGGTCTAAGGAAGTGAGGACAGAGGACAGACAGAAGACCTTGCTATGTGCTCTCATGATGATCTAAAACTTCTCTATGCTGAGGCCCTGATTTTCTTTTGCAAAGCCTCTGTCCGTTATTTTCTTTTTCAGAAAAATAAAGCCATCTGCTCTAAAAAAACGTGGAAGTTTATTCTTTATTCCTCTGAAAAAGTAAATGCATTTTTTTCTACAAAAGAAAATATATTTTTGTTAATGTTCTGAATTTGATGTAATAGGTAAGCCAAACTCAGCAGATGTAAATGTTTATCTTAGAACAACTTCATAGTTGCTATAAGAAAGGCTAAGTCTTCTCTTGACAACAGTAGTACTGGAACACAGGTACTGATGACTCACATACTCATGAAATTTTTTTCATGTTTCCTTTGTGGCTCCTCTAAATAGCAAATTTCAATCAAGTCTCACAGCAAAACTCTCACCAACTGCACCCAAGGGACGAATGTTACATCTGTGATACCATCACAAGTGCATCCTTTCCTTATGCACTTGTTCCTATGACTTTTGACTCTATCCTTGTTCAACAAGCTGAAAAGAACCCTTCTGATCACAAATCTGTCTTGAAACTAATTACTGCTTGGTGAATACTGTGCTTTCTGAGACTGCAAGGGATGGATTTTTTTATTTTTAGAACAGTTGTCATTTTTTTTCCAAAGCAGATACATAATTAAAAAGCAAAACTAAGGAAAATTATTAGCATTTAGGCAGATATTATGAAATTTCAAATGCATCCAGAAAGAGAACTTCTCATAGGCAGGAATGAAGCCTGATTAAAAGCACTCAGAACTCCATGTTTTTTCTTATATGCTGAGTATCTAATAAACTCACATAACAGTGCTTGCTATCTTACACTGCAGAAAAGCACCCTACTCAAGGAATGTGACTAATCCAGAATGTGGAGACCACAGCACAACAAAGTAGAGCCACTGACTCCATCTGTTCCCTAGAGCAGTACATTTTCTTTGCACAGATGGGATGAGTGGGACTAAGGAAAGAGAGTTGAATTTCCAGCTGAACTCATGGAAACAGATTCCCTTTAAAAGAAGAGGATGTTTTCTACTGACACCGTATGTCATGTGTTGATGTCACATATTGAAAAATAATGGGCAAAGAGTCCTCTCTGCCCAATCCAAATACCCACCTTGAAGTGTAATGGTATTTTTTAAGTATCTTTCTCCAAGTGCTTTTACAATTGGCTCTTGCTGTAAGTTTTCTCTGCTGTGCTGACATAGTTTGCTGTCTGTTGTATCCATGAATTGGTTAAGCGTGATGCCTGAGTGCTATCAAATGCTGAGGGAATGTCTGGATGAGTGTCAATGGGACAGAGATACTGGGAGACCCAAACCATGTATTTCAGAGTTCAAACATGCCAGTCAGATCGTTTCAAGGAAAGATGTTGGACCAGAGTCCTGAAACTACAAGAGTGGCCAGAAACTTCCAGCAGAAAACAGCTAATGCTTCTCTCCTTAGGTTTGTGGAACAGCTCAGACCAACAGCCCTGTGACCACACGATTGTAGGCCAGGTTTTAACATGTATGGACTTGTTTTGAATGACAAATTTCAAACTGACATACATTTTTGCTGCTTCCTTCATATAGCCTCTGGAGTTCAGGTCAAAGTTTGATTTTTATCACTGTTCTCCTTCCTCAAGTCAGGTTAAGTTTCACCTAGAAGAGTACGTTATGTTTCTTTTACTTAAAATTGGGCAACACTACGTCACATCATATTGTGGAATCCAATCTTTCTGTTTTAATTAAATCAGAGCAACAAGAATTTATTTACAGTTACTTTTCAGATGTGCCAAGAAAGTAAGTGTGCTGGTTTCACATGGCGGGGGGAGGCGCCTGAGAAGAGCAGCACAGAGCCCGGAAACAGGAGGGCTGTCCCCTCTCTGGGAGCTTCCCCTGTGGGCTGCGGGGACCAGTCAGAGGGTTGATTTGGTGGTTGACATCCCAGGTGGCCAATGAGAAAGTTGTTTGCTTCATAAATCACATTGGTGGGGACTGGTCCGGGCTCTTTGGCCTTCCGGCTGCAAGGCAGGTAGCAGGCAGTGGGGTCCCGGCCCCGGCTCGGCGGGGCTGCGGCTCAGCCCGGCCCAGCCCCTCGGGGGATGGCGGAGCCACTGAACCCTCTCCCTTCTCCTTGTTCTGAGAGGAGAGGCCCCCAGCTGACCACGCGGCGGAAAGAAGTCCAGCTCTTTCCACGTGGTCTCTGTGGCCACATTTTTCCCAGCGTGGCTTGGCCCAGCTCCTTCACTTTCTGGATGCAAGTTTAACCCTTTTGATGCCTGGATGAGACTCTTGGATCTCCTGAGCTCCCCGGAATGAGAGGAATGAAGTGGAAACTCTATTGAAGTCAGTGAAATGAAAGCTAAGTTTCCAGATGGGAAGAGATTAAAGAGTGCCACTGATAATAGCTGAAAACCATTTTTTTTTGTGGGCTATAAGGGGACTGTGACTACACTAAAATTCCTTTAAACTGTGAAATATACTTGGAGAGGTTTAAGTGCTTGAAAAGGACACCTTTTTGCCCCGAGGAAATGGGGCTCTCTGTTTTGGGACTTGAAATATGGACAGAAACATTTAATAGAAAAAGAGATTAAGAGAATTTTGTTTTTCAGCAGCCTGCCTTTAAAAGTGTTTCCCCAAATGTGTAACATAACCCATAGCACAGCTCTGGAGGGACTGTGGAGATGGGAGGAAATTCATGGTTTGTAGATCCGGGCGGATGCAGACTGAAAGTGAAGACACCCCCCTAAGCCTAAACCAAAAAAAGGAACTTTTCTCTCTAGAGTGAACTGAAATGATTATTTAAGTAAATAACTGACTGAAGTGTTCCCTGTATGTTGCTGTTAAGAAATGTGTAAAATGAGGGAAGGGGGAAGAGGGAATAATCTACAAATCTTATTCTGAATTTTATTTTTTTGTGTTATTAATAAATTTCTTCTTGTACCCTTTTAAGTTTTAAGCCTGCCTTGTCTCTGCTCCTAAATCCTATCTCTAAAAGAAATTAAATATATTAAAATTGGCAAACCCAAGGCAAACCCTGACAGTAAGTTATAGAGTAGATTTGGAGCTTTTAAACAGGAGCCATGTAAATAGCTTAGCTGCTAATAGCACTTTGGGCTAAATCACCAGATCATAATCACCAGATCTCAACCTCTCCACCTGCTCTTCCTCCAAATTGTCTTGAACACCCCTGAGTGTTTTACCGCAGCACAGGGTTCCTGTGCAGGTATCAGGACAGCTCAATGTGTGCTCTCACTTCCACAGGATCTGGTAAGACAAAGAGCAGAATTCAGAGAATCTGCACTGAAACATGACAGTCATAATCAAAAAGCTTTATTTGACATGACCACTGTGTTTTTTTCTTGAAACAGCTTTTTACTTCAGAAAAGTGTATTAATTATTTAACAGACCTACATTACCCTAATGTAACAAATTATTTCAGATTGTTGCATAGATATATTATGCACACATATAATATACCTATGTAAGATATATATAGTGTATATATAATATTTTTCAAGTTATGCCTGACATTTGTTTATGGTGAATTACTTTATTACTTCTTACATATACACATTGCATCCTGGTAGATTTTATTAAAGAGGTGCATATTTAACTGTAAACAACAGAAATTTACACGTGCTCAATGCTTATGGAATTATAAAATACACATTACAGTTCTGCAAGAATAGATGATGAACCACTGTATTTTCAAACTGAAGCAGGGCAACTTTCCTGTGCTACTAAAAATCATACACATTGTGACAAGTACATGACCTTTCAAAGATCATAGAATGTTCTGGGCTGGAAAGGATTTAAACACTGTCTCGTTCCAACTCCCTGCCATGGACAGGGACACCTTCCATTAGACCAGGTTGTTCAAAGTCCCACCCAATCTGGCCTCCAACTTCCAGGCATGAGGCAACCACAACTTCTCTGGGCAACCTGTTCCAGTGCCACACCACCCTCACAAGAAGGAATTTCTTCCTAAAACCTTATCTAAACCTACCCTCTGTCACTGTATAGTCATGACACCTTCCTGTCATTACAAGCCCTTGCAAAAGTTCTTGGAGCGGAAAGATAATAAAGTGTAATTATTGCTGATGCAAAGAATGTGTATTTCTAGAATAGCAAGCAACCATAAATCTACTCTTAGGGTGTAATATATATTAATTGCACTACTGGTTTCCATATTGAATTTCTGTGTATTTGCTTTTGTCTATGCAGACAGGCTAAGAAACATTCCCTCATTGTGTCAGACTTTTAGTTTTAATTTGATATAGTGTCAACAGGACACAGTGAACTATTTTTGGCAATATGGTACAATGATGCAGCAGAATGCAGCTCATTGGACATACTCTGGTCTCAGGATTGACAGCTGCCAGGTTCTCAGACACACCAGGACCTAGCAGCTAACTGTGTGACAGAAAGTGAAGGGATATCTTCAGCAATCCCCCACCTGCTCACAAGCATTATAAATTCCTGAAATACAGTGATAAGTGTAGTGAGCAGATCAGGTTCCAGAGCGGAGTCCAAATGTAATGGATGCTCCAGAAATCAAAGTGGAAATAAAAGGTAGGGAAAAAAAAAAAGGATACGCTTGACACACGTTGATAGTACAGAAGATAGAATATATGGAAATGTTATTTCCAATTGAAATTTTTCTGTAATTGACCTAGAAACTGTTATTCCTACTCCTGCCATCATCCTTAGGAATATTTCAACTAATGTGTGAAAATACATGACTATGCATGCAGACATGGTTATCATCTTTTCCTTCGTTCAGTGCCCAAAATAACACGAAAGAAATTCCAGATTGCTTGAAATGGAAAAAAAAGAAGAAAAAAAAATTATAACACAAAACACTTTGAGGTCAGGAGTGTAAAAATGAACCATTTTAACCTTTCAAAACCAATTTCGTTTAGCTCTGTTCTGATGCCGTACCTCACATTGCTTACATTGCAATCTGAAATATTAAATTGAAATATATTTAATCAAGGGGACTCTAGACTTGAAATAGTAATTCAAAATGTCTTAATTTAATTCATATGATCCCCAGATAAGACCTGGATGTCACGATCCTAACTGTGGCTGACTAAATTCCCATGGGCTTATACCTAAGAAGATAAATAAATAACAAGAGAAATACATGATGTCTGGCTGATAGAATTTGACCTGTCTGAAACAATCTCTAGCATATTTTAAACTGAAAATTTACCAGCTTCATATATCATAATACTGATATTGTTATTTACATGTCCATTAATGGAAATAATATGCACTAGCAGTTGTAACAAGAACTGTAGACAGAGCAAACACAAATGAGCGAGTCATTAGTGTCAGGGCAGTAATTTTTCTTTTTTTATAGCGTCTGAAGAATTATAGGAGGAGATAAACTGCACTTGAGTTCTTTTGGTTTAGGTCTTTCAGTCATAATCGTTGTACCAAAAACTCAGTGATGCTGAGACTGAAGCATGTGATATAGAGTACATCCATAATCCTTAAAAAAAAAATCCTGAAAGATAGAGAACTGAATAGGCTGTACAGCACATAGGTCAACCTTTCAATAATGAGTTCAGCTACTTTAGTGGCTGTTGAGATAGATTAGACAAGCTTTTTCCACAGACTGAAAATCATCAATATATACCACTTTCTTTATCAGAATTCTGCAGGTGCCTTATTTCCTCCTCTGATAGCATTACTGTACTCTCATGAGAAAATACTTCTAGTCTTAGCTGTCAAATTTCTGAATGACACACCCCGTTCCATCTAATACAGATTTAATGAAAATAAAGAATGCCTTTTTGTACTTAGAAGCTCCACATTTAGCATTTTGTAGTATTTTGATTTAAAAATTTCATTTGTTTATCTCAAAGTGATTTTATAATCATCAAGATGTTTTTCACCTTTCTATCTAAAAACTTTATATTAAAATTCAGCCCTAGTCTGAAATGTTACATTTGTTAGAATGAAAGCAATGAGAACTGCCAAATGCATCAAGACCTTTATATTGAGAAAGAATTCCCTATACTAATATTAGAAGTTCATTACAGATTCTTCACTAGGTATTTTCCCTGATCTTTTCAGCACTGTCCATGACAGTGGATAAAAACTAGTTTAAACTGTAATATTTAAATCTTACTAACATTAGCAGCAAGAAGCTGCTACTAAACTGAGGAAAAAATAATTTTAGAGATTGCATGCTAAATAAAACTTAAGACAGTGATAGCATAAAGCTACTGAAAATGGATACTGGACTAGGTTTTCTGTGAGGCACAAGTTTCAAATATTTCCTTAATTGTAAACTTTGTTGTTTACAGGGACTACTGGTCCTGTAATTCACTGGTGCAATTCTTTAAACCTTTCAAAGTAAGGCTCAATTCTAAAAATTTCTCATGCTACAACATCAGCTTCTGACAACAAAAGGTACCTTTTGGATTATAATTAGAACTGTAATTCCTTACTGCAGTAGTGATAATTATAACTTCCAAGAACACTACTTGCAAGGTCTTATGAACAATAAAGTATTTATATTATGTTTTCTGCAGAAATAAAAAAATACTTAAAATCAGTTATTAATGCCTTGATAAACAACTGAGAATTTGTATAAACAATTCCTCATGATAGACAACAAGAAGAGAATAGGTTAACATCAGTATTACAAATGTTTTAGCATTATAGTGAAGTTGGTACAACAGAATGCAAGAGCTGCCCTTGAAACCTCCATTATTCTACCTGCAACAGAAAGATATGTTTCAAGAATGGGACTTCTGGGCACTATGGCAAGCGTAAAAAAAAATAAAAATCAAACCCACAAAATATGACAGAAATTACTTTGCCAAAGACAACCATTTAACTGAGTTCTAAAAACTTAATTTCCTGTATCTAATGAAGTAAAATCTTCATAGGAGTTTTCAAGATACCCTATCTCAAATTGTGAATTTTATTTTAATACATGAGAGCTATTTATGATCAAAACCCCCTCTGCAAATTATAGTACCCATCTTGTATCAGAAGCTGGACTGCCAGCAGCCATTCTCTGTCTGGGAATCTGTGACAGAGAAATCAAGAACTTTCTACATTTAACAGTTCCACTGTACAGGAGTAATATGTTTCCTACCAGCATGGCCATTAACTGTGAACATCCATTTACTCAGGAATTGGTGATAGGGAACTGGGTAAATGTCAGTAGCAGAGCAGCAACAGGAACATGTCCCATTTTCCTTTTTAAATGGTGTGCTTCTTTGCAGAATGGAGTCAAAATGGACCACCAGGAGCAAAACAATACCAATAAGGTCAGAAAACACTGGGAAAAGTGACCAAATGCAAAGACAGGTGTAGAGAGACAAACTTGCTGTTATGGTGAAGTCTGACATTCAAAAGCTGGATTTCAAGGTTCTTGAAACACAACATCTGCAGACGACAGTCCAAAGCTCCTCTAAAAACAGAGCTTCAGCTTCTATTCAGCATTCTTATTCCAATTTAAAAAAAGTAAAATTCACAACAGCATAAAGTGCTTCTCAGAAGAACACTCAATTGCTAAGTCTGTGCTCTGCTTTGCTTTATTAACATGGAACTTTAAAGAATGCAAGCAGTTCACAGCTGTGGACACAGATAAGAATACAGGTATTGGACAAATAGCACAGTCTCCAGTGACAAAATAATTTATTTGTGAAATGTGCATAATGTCTATTACACGTGACTCCACCAAAAGGCTATCTTGAAAGGCAGATCAGAAATACTTGTGAAGAAAGCAGAAAAAAGAGACATGAGGCACTTGGTAGGTGAACTGTGTGCAACTATGCTCTGGTACATGTTAAGAGCAGAAGTGGTCCTCATAATTTTTATTCCCATTAAAAGGCTTTATTCTAGTCTTCACTCTAAATTAGTGAGTTCCATTATCTCACGAAAGAAAAGGTATATACAGCTGGATGAACACTTCCTTATAGGTGATTTTATCCTTCAGACTTAATTTTCACTTTATACTATTTTCATATTTACAGCTTGGAGGCTATACATTTAAAAAAAAACAAAAAACAAAAAAACAACAACAAACCAAAAACCAAAAAAATATGTGGCACAGCTGCACTGAGACAGTGTATACATAAAAGTAATATAAAAAGGAGTTTTATCTCAGAGCTGCTTCTCTGTCTCCCACAGCCTGACTCCCCATAGCACAATCTGCATCTCTCAGTAGTAATCTTTCTATTACTCATCCTATTTCCACTACCACAAAAACCTGTCTTGCTTTTCATCCTCCCCTGCTTCTGACATTGATTAGGAAAGTACCGTCTGTATGTGTGGGATTATGTAAGTGTGGGGTTTATGTCTAAAACTATAGTAACTGCTTTATCTTAATTATGTACTCTTAGTGATCACTGATACAGAGAATTTATTTTAAATTATAAAGCAAAGAAATGCCAACAAAATTATTTTCACAGGTTTTTTGTTTTGTTTTGTTTTTTACGTAATAGAAAACTGTGAATAGTCAAATACCCAGAATTACTGGAAGGTGGATGAATTATTACTGCCACTTTTCAGTTAGTCTTTTCTCCAAATCCAATAGTAGAGTAATAATAAGATAATTAAAACTATCTGGAATGGATTTCACTTCAATGACCTTTTTATAGGCATTATTTTGCTGCATACTGCAACATAAATTAAGCTTACTTGGGAAAGATATTTCACACCATCAATTCCCAGAGATTTCTGTAACCCAGTTAGGCAAAGAAGACACTTAACAAGTTTTTCTCGGGGACATTTTAGCTCTTCATTCTGCATGGCATTGACTTTCTCTCTTCAAAGCTCAACAATTGCAACATTCTCACACATTAAGAACTTAAAAAGAAATGAACAAACCCTTGAAGAAAATGAGGAACACCACCTTTTTTCAGATCTACAATGAGTGATCTCATACAATATGAGCTGCAACTTAACAAAAAAAAAAATTCTTAAATAATCCTTATTTCATTCCTACACACTATATTCAAAAGTCTGGATAATCATATAGCTGGATAATAGCAGTCAGGAGACAGACTACTAGACAGAGAAGTGGATTAATGCTTCTTGCTATGTTGTTATAGACTCAACTGTTGTAATTCACTTGAGCTCTGAGTATAGAGACTTACATGTTTTGGCAGGTATGTGTGATTCCTTCCTTCTACCCCCAAAATGGTTGCTGTATTTATTACATAAACATAAGCCTTCTTCAGTGAAGACTCAAAGGCAACCTGCACAGGGAGTGCTGGTTTCTTTCACTGGGTTGTAGCAGAGAGAGCAGCTGTGTCAGTGACCAAGTGGATTGACCTGCTTACCCTGGTAGCAGAGCTATGGGATGAGTTAGAAAGGTTAAAGAGTACTGGAGAATGAGAAGGGGAGATAGACTACTGGAACCAAGCTCTAGCTTACCTGAGACAGGAGCAGCCACTAGAAATAATTCCAGATCAAGGGGATCCTCTGCCTATCCTTCAGCAAGGAAAAGGCAGCTTGTAAAGAAAGGAACAAATAGACAAGCGCAATCCCTCATCCACCTCACTTGGCACAGACGCCTATACACAATAATTATGAGGCTTTGCTTATCATGGCTGAGTAGGGAACTGCTGGTCAAACTGAAGGGAAAGGAGTAAACACCTAGGCAGACCTCACATGCACAGGAGACTTGGAAATAGTATAGAGATGAAGTTTGGTTTGGTGAGGAAGGCCAAGGAGAAGCTGGAACTGAACCTGGCAAGGGAAGCAAAGAATAACAAGAACAGTTTCTGTAGGCTTGTCAGCCAGAAAAGGAAGGTCAAAGAAGGCTTAACCCCTCAATAAAGAAGGATGGTAACCTGGTAACAGTGGATGATAAGAAAACTGAGGTGATCAACGACAATTTTTCTGCCTCAGTCTTCAATGGTAACCTCTCTTCCCACACCTCTTGACAAGATGAACAGCAGGAAAGAGTCTGGGGGAGCAAAGTGCTTCCCACTGTAAGTAAAAATCAGTAACGTGACCACCTGAGGAACTGGAATGTATGTAATCTGTGGGACCTGATGATACTCATCCCAGAGGGATCCCTGAGGGAACTGGCTGATGGTTGCAAAGCCACAGTCCATGATGTAGGCATAAATGTTATTGAGGAGCTTACACTAACCCCTGAAATTCTCTTTCTGCAAAGTCCAAAACAATGCAAATAGTTATTTTGTTTGGAGAGTACATATTTGTGGAATCAGCAGCACAGAGTTTAAAAATATTTCATACTTATCATACATAAGAGAAGAATTAAATATTCTGAAAGGTTGCAACATAAGTTGCAATTACCAATTAATTTGATGTATAATATATTGCAATAAAGTCCCCTCCATTACGTTAAGTGTTTATTATGTCTGCATGAAAAAAAATCTTATGGCTCCTAAACACATCTATGAGTACTAAAATTAGCACAGCAGACTTGTCCAAACCAAGATGAAAGCATTAGCTGAAGAATGAATGGCTCCATCACAAACTGAGGAATGAAGTGACAGGTGATACTGAGCATGTTTGGTTATAAGAGAAGAAGGTTATACTATCTGGAGAGGACAAGAGATTATTTAGTATTTTTATGAGCTTTTGAACATCATTTTTCAAACTCAAAACCCCCTAGGTTTTTAATTTCTTACCCCAAATGAACAAACTAAAAGCAAAATGAGTTTCTCATGAGCATTTAGGTTGAAAACAACCATTCCTCATACGCTTGTGTTAAAATCCAAAATAAAACTATCTATGCATAACTTGTAAATTATAGTCTTTCACTGATATAAATGTTTAAAAAATGTCACCATTTTATTTTCTAGAATGGCTGGCAGCAGGAAAGCAGCACAAGCTGGTACTTTAGACCCTGGCAAGTAAAAATTAAATTGATACATTCTCTGTTGATGAATTATTAGATGGTGTGGGAGAAATCATGGAGATTTGATCCAGTAAGCTGCCACAGTTATGCCTCACATCAGCCTTCACAGTATGTATTACTTCATTAGCCTCATAGTACATATGGAAGAATTATTTTTTAACAAATCTAGAAATCCTAAGGAAAATCATGCTCATTCACACCCTGTAATTAAGAAGTGTTTTCATCCTTTCTTTGACTTTTACTAATTCAAGGGTTTACTAACTCAAAATTTTTGACAGGATCTAATTATTAAAAACAAAAATTTAAAACATCAAAAAAATTTTGAAAGAGCAGAAGAAAAAGCAGAAAAGCACAGCTTTGTGTGTGCAATTAAAGACTGCTAACAACACAGTTGCAACTAAATTGTTTCAAAGTAAATTGATGTGTTATAGTAGAAAAATATGAAGATAAGACATTATTAAAAATTATACTTATTTGCTTAAAATTAGCAACACACACATTTCTGAAAACAACCCCCAGAAAAATCTAATTTGGTGGCCCAGAAGCAAACACCTTTATATAGATACAATAACAGGCAGCATCAAAACATACTTATGTTACACATGCAACTCTTCTGTCAAACAGACCACGTGTAAAAGTTCCTGATCTTTCTCTGGAAATTGTCAGCAAAAGTTGAATGTTTCCTGAGGTAAAACACTGAAATTGAAACTCTGTGAACTGGACTGAGACCAATCTCATTTCACAAAGCTATTCAGTGACCCAATTGAATGCCAAAAAAGCTCTGATCACTAATCACGGTGACCTTATTTACACTGGTCATTTCATGGTGATAGATTATATATCTCATTATCATTCTCTTGAGCTATACAAGTTCCCAAAATAAATAAATTGTAAAGCAAACTAGCTGTTTTTCAAATAATGCCAAAGTCTGGCTACTGCTGTGTTTGTTTCACTTGCAAGACACTGAGAGAATCAAGGTTAATCAGAGTAGAGAGATTAATTCCTGATGTGGAATTAGATTCACCTGTGCTCTGAACTCTTGCAAAAGGAAATAAAAGCCATGAATACTGGTTAAGCAGGATCATTAAAAATAAACAAAAGGAAATATGGTGGGTTTTTGCACGTTGTTTTCACTTCCAAGGACCTTATCCAGTTAAAAATGTAGCCTCTAAGCAATACAAGCTTACCACAGGGTTATCACAGATTCGCAGAAGGGCTAATGTTGGAAGGCACCTCTGGAGCTCATCTGGTCCAAACCCCTGCTCAAGAAGGGTCACCTTAGGTGACCAGGGTGCCCAGGATGATGTCCAAAGAGCTTTTCAGTATCTCCAAAGGTGGGTATTTTACAGTCTCCCTGGGAAACCTGTAATCCATGCAATTGTCCTTCAAAAACTCAATTTTTCTCATCCTTAGTATAATTTTTCTGTAAATTGTCTTCCAGCATCTGAATTAATGCCCACTGATATACTGACAATCTTTATTGATTTGTGCTGTAAAAATCTTTTTATCTCTCTAGAAAACCCTATGACTTGATAAAAAATTGTGTCAACTGTGAAACGCTTCCTTCACATTAAAAAAAATAAATTCTACCTCATTTTCAAAAGCTCATTTATAAAATGTTTCTGGTTTTCAGGACTCAAACATAATTCAGAAAAAGAGAATTCATCTAAACCTGTAAACTGCAAACCAAAGCATTATTACAATTCCTAATGATGAAGTAATTGAAAATTAGCAGTTTAGGATCATTTATCTTTGCAATAGATCTTATGTTACAATGCAAAAGGCATCAAATTTGGCCTAATTTTCTACACATGTAAAATTAATATCTTCCAATGACTTACAGGGAATGGACAGAAATAATGAAAAGAAACCATTTGTAGCTCCTGTATGGAAAAGAAACTTCTATGGAAAAAAACCCCTTTTCCCAACTAGGAAACAAAACTATATGCTAAACATTCAAAGGTGATTGTGATGTCTTGGCAAGAAACATTATTTAGGGTATTGTAACATGTCAATAGTACTAATTATCAATCATGGTTAAAGCCTCCTCAATAACAACTAGGTCTTTATGAAAATATATTTAGTATCTTTCTTTTTGTACAATATGCACGATTTGAAATGTACAAAACTTACTGGCTTCAGATACACAACAAGTAAAAGCAGCTTGACCTTCTGAGCTCGGAGGAGGAGGTGATGAGAGGGGAAGTGGCCCAGTTCACACACACCTCTTCATAGCAAGGGAATGTGCAGTTTTGCTTCCAGGTGATGGCAGTATGGATTTATCAAGGTATTGCTTACCCTCTATCAGGTAAAAGTCATGGGAATGAGCATTTCCAAGTGAAGAAGAAAGATGAACTCATTCACCCTCTAAATCCTGCATTTCAAGGAAATCTTACGGAACCCTAGTCCCTAAGTTTGAAATATGTAGATTAGATGTGAAATTGGCTGTCAAAGCCTTCACTAGATTTAAAGACAATGAATAATTATTATCGATGGACACGGAATATTGCTAGAACTTATTGCTGGAATCAGGCAAGGAAAAGAGATGGGTGCCTCTTCAGGGAAATCAAAGACAGTGACAGATGTTATTTCCTATTTTAAACTACTTTGAGATTCCCATAGCATTAACATTCCAAATATCAATTTCAAGTGTGTATCCCTACTCCAAACTCAAATAAGAAAATAGACATTTTATCTCTGTGAAATTAAAATTCATGATGAAAGACCTACACCTTGTAGCCATTACCTCTGCCATACAAACACATTTACAGCCTCATCTGCAATCAGGTAAGCCATCACTCAACAAAGTACCATCCACACATTTTAATATATATCCAATATTAATGGTCCCTAGCTGCTCCAGAGACAACGGCAGGACTGACAGGACTGATGATAAATCTCATCAAGTTAAAGTAATTTCCCTTCTATCTTTTCCTTTCCATGTCTACTGTTGCCTTGCTTATGGGGCAACATTATTCTTGAACTTAAAACATGTTTTTCCATATTGTCTGGAACGCAAATGATCTTCAGTGCCTAATGAGTGTTTTTTGGATCAGATCTTGTAAAGGAGAAAAAAGGAATTAACTCACAATACCTTCCAAATGTAATCTCCACTAATGTAGGTGAAATCAAGACTCCATGAAGTCATTTGCCTTATTTCCATATTAAATCCTGCTTCTACCGTCCCGTTTCCAAAATACCTCACCTAGCCCAGTGATCACCACCAGATCAAACTGTACAGATTCTCTTCCCACTCTTTGCTCTGTTGCCTTCCCTTTGTAAACCCAGTTCCAGATTTTTCCCCCATGCTCATATCCTAACCTTACAAGATTTTCTACCCAATTTTCTCCCTTCCATTTCCCATGTCACTTGTGACGTAGACTTTGTGTGTCACATATTTGATTTTAAGCTTGCCTCCCCAGACACCATATGTTTCCAACCTACTAATCCACAGGATTCTGCTCTGATATTCCATGGAATGGCCAAGGTTAATAATGCAAAGAGACAAGCACATCTAGTTACCTAGGAAGAACTGAAACTTTTTCATTGGGAATGCAAAAAAAGTGGTATTACTGGAAGTTTTAAAACTTGTCCAACTTTGGGCCTATGAAGCAGACAGTAAGAATGGATTTGATAAAATCCCCTTCTCTGAGTAATTGCACTTTCCTACTTCAAAGTAGGACAGTAAGAGTATTTAAAGGAAAATAGTATGCATAAATAAGCAAAATACTGTTTTCTCTACTTGAGGTTTCTGAAATATGCATTTTGCCTTAAAAACCTCCAAATATTCAACCTAATGCAGGTACTTTACATTAGGAATTTCAACCATTATGTCTTATGTTCAATAGTGTCATAAGCCACTAAAAATCAAAAATTCTATTGAGAAATACTGAACAAACCTAATAGACATTTCATCAGTTCTACACACAGTAATTGAGTGCAAAATTCTACAATGTATTAGAGTATAAATTGTTTGACTTAAATCATGGAAGTCCCTAGATTGCTCTATTACAACATTAATTGTCAAAGTTGACAAAAGAAACCTTTTGTCAAAAATACTAAAAATCAAGTAGAGACTTAAAAGTATTTGGCACAAGAACTGCAGTTATTTTAACAAAGCAGAGGACACTTATGCCATCCAAATCACTTTCAATTATCATTATTTCACTTAACTAATTTGCTGCTTTTAATGACAGAGAAAATTACATAAAGGGTTTTTGGGTTTGTTTTTTTTTTAATGTAGTGTTTCAAAACTTGAAGTTTATGTAGAAATAATGCATAATTATTCTTTAAAAATGCATAATTTTTCTTAAAAAAAACTATTGCAGAATGCAGCATTACACCTCTGTTTTTAGAGAAGGCTACAGATTTATGCATATATATAAATATATATATATGTGTGTGTGTGTGTGTGTGTGTGTGTGTGTGTATGAAGTGTGTGTCTAGGAAAGTAGTTTATTACAGTCAGAATACTCAGTATAGAGCTAGTCACTACAAAAGGCTGTCAAGAAAGCTGAGTTCTTTCCCTTTCACAGGCAGCTCACTTCTGGCAGAAAGTAGCAGATATTCCCCTTATTTGTAACTCTGAAATTTTCATAAACAGGGTCCTGAGCTTCCTTCTGAAAACTAAGTAGCATTGATTTTTTTAAAACACGTTTGACAGAATTGCTGTTTTACCTGGTCACTCACTGGTTACAATGCACACAGGTCCAAAACCCCTTCAAATAAAGGGGTGTCTGTTCCAATGCCCACTTGATCCCCATTTTTACAAGACTGACACAGCCAGCTTGTGACAACAGGCTCTGCACTCATCCTCATGCTCCCATGGCACACCTCCCTCACACAAGAAATCCCAAGATTCCCCCTGGATCACAGTGAGCACTCAGAAATTACCATAGTTCCATGATTAGCTTATTCGTTTGGGAGGATGGAGGACTGAGTTCAAGACCCTGCTATTATGAATGCTTAATTTAGAATAGTGAAATGTTCATTGTTGTAGAATCTGAAAGGCTGCTTTCCCATCCCAAAGGGCTGCCTTAATCCATAGGTTACAGAGTTATTCTCTCTGGCTTGAAAGACATTTAAGTACTTAATTCTAAATAGAACAGCTCCATCATGAAAGTCTCTGAAAGGACTAGTTAATTGTTGAACATGAAAACCTGAGTGTAAAACACTTGGAAAAAGGGAAGAACTGTCTTAAACATTTCAGCAAAGAACTTTAAGCAAAACAATTTTACACCATCTTTTCTGGAAACTCATCAGTGTATTTTAGGACATCATCTGCATATCACCATGGAAAATGAGTCGTGAGCATCCATGCTGCATATCCACTGTTTTCACAAATAAGGCCACTGGTGCAAAGGTTCCTTGCAGTTCAACTCACTGGTCACATTTTGTAAGCCATGAAAATGCTGAGGAGCAGCAAATTATCAGCTTATACAGATATGGAATTTGAAACTAAAAATCGAAAGGAGCTTTCTTCTCAGTACTTGACAGGTGAGGTATGAATACATTGACATTTAAATGCTTGATTTAGATGCCTGCAGGGACATTTAGGCACCAGCATCCCTCTTGCAAATTTGTCTCTTAAACACTTTAAGATTTGCAGACAAACAATACTTGTAATAATGAATTTGAAGAGTTTAATAATAATGTCATCAACTAATCTGCTTAAATTATCTCAGTTCCTTCAGCTAAACTGAATAAAAATGTTGCTTTTAATTCTCAAAGAATCACAGAATCATAAAATGTTATGGGATTGGAATATACCTTAAAGATCATGTAGTCCCAACCCCCCCTGCAATGAGCAGGGACACCTCCCACTAGACCAGGTTGCTCAAAGCCTTATCCAACCTTCCCTTGCACACTGTTTTAGTGCCTTCCTTACCCACTGTCTAAGTAAAGATTTTTTTCCTAATATCTAACCTAAATTTCCCTTCTTTCAATTTGTACCCCTACAGTTCTTGATGAAGAGTCTCTTTTTGGCTTCCATCAGATACTAGGAGGCTGCTATGAGGTCTCCACCCAACCTTCTCTTCTCCAGGCTGAGCAGCCCCAAATCTCCCAGCCTGTGTTCATAGTGAAGGAGCTCCAGTCCTCTTATCAACTCTGTGATCCTCCTCTGGATTTGCTCCAACACCTCCATGTCCTTCTTATGTTGGGGACCCTAGAGCTGGACACAGCACTCCAGGGGGGGTCCCACAAGAGCAGAGCAGAGGGGAAGAGTCCCCTCCTTCGACTTGTAGATCACACTGCTTTGGATGCAGGACACAGTTGGCTATAAGGGAAACAAAATCCCAAAATCCTTACCTTAAAAATTTGGTGACGATCACGAAGAGCCATAAATGTTCCTGCTATATCATTCAGAAATTCACAATAAAGGGAGAAAATAATTCACTAAGTCTATCACACCTTATACTACTTCCATACAATAAACATAAAAACAATTTTACAAAGTATAAGCAATTGCTTTTTTTGTCACAAGTAAGATTTACTACCTTTCATTTCAGCCTGGACTTATATAATAAATAATGTAATAGCACACTGTAAGCACACATGCTTTTTTTTATGTAGAAAACAAAAGAAAAGAAACCCAACCCCCAAAAAAACTTCAAAGAAGAGAAAGAACCCTACAGAAGTCCCCATGTAAGATGTTCTGACAAAGTTCAGAACAATGTCTGCTTGAATGACTGGGCAAACATCAAAGGTTTCAGCAGCTTCTAGTGATTAGTGCTAATGTTCTGCAAGCAAAGTTTTAATAAATCTGCTTTATTAATGATTTTCATTCTATTTTTCATAGATTTCTAGGATGAAAAAAGCTCACACTGCATTAAAGTGAAGTACTCTACTTTTCAGCCCAATACAGGTGGGTGAATTTTAGAAGTAAAAATATAAGTATCAATGTCTTCTCCCTACAAGAGCACTGTAGCAGTCACAAGCTGGGATTCAGAGTCACTATGCTTCCTTAATAAGAAACTACTAATACCACTCATCTATAATATTTAATTGAAGAAGCTGAGGGGAAATTCAAAGAGTGTGGTTTAACTAGTAAATTATTCTACTATTTCTCATATTACAAGTAAAGACTAACTTCAAGAAATATTTCGTTTGGATGCCATGCTTGGAACTCCAACTTCTTAGCAAAAATAATCAGTTGACTGTTGAAAGCATTAAAGAATAAGCTGTTTCTTTAAGTCTTTCACTATTTCACTACTGTAACATTTCATATAGTTAAATAACCACTTCTTTGCATTTCTTCATGATGAGAATTCATGTGACATTCTCACTGCTGTAAGCATTTTCACAAGACATGGCAGCAAACAGCTTAACTGTTCCTCTATTCATGTTCATGATTCATGTGACTTTTGAAGAAGAGACATCACTAAAAGGCTTGAAAAATCCTGTATATCCTTCTTATAATGGATTTTATGTAAATCTTTGATTTGCATTGTAATGCACAAATGTTTTAAGCACAGGCTGGAACTTATGAACATAAAAAAAAATCACAAGGTGCAGGGATTTCAGCATAAGGACCTTACTCCTAATATTGGGCACTTACATCAGGTCCATGAACAGGGAGCACGATCTTTGGAGATCAGCACACTGACAAATAAATGGCAGTCTGTATCATTGTGTGAGGCAACTATTAATAAATTAAAAAAACAACAAAAAATGGCCTCCACTTGGTATGTTACTTCTTGTATACTTGTAATTTCTTATATACTGTATTTCTTATATACTTGTTTGCCACTTATTTGTTATTCATATTTTTAAAGTAAATAACTACAAATGGAAAATAATCACATATAGTGCAGAAGATAAATCTTTCTAGATTTAAGCACTGTCATCGTATGGAAAGCAGAGAATTTGGATGAAATTACTGTAAGAAATAATTAAAAGTATGACGCAACTTTAAGAAATTGGACAGGACACTAAAAGGCATTTCATAACACTTAGGTTAATTAAATTGTAATATAATTTTCCAAAGGAAGTGATGATATTTTATTAAAACACCAAGAAAAGGGAGGAAGGAAAATGTGCTGGTATATGTCTATATCTACAAAGTATTCCTTTGCTTGGGCATCTAAGTTACATCTGTACAGATTTTGGAGAGAAATAGGAGCTAACTGCCCAGAACTCATAGAACTGAGTTTTTCCAGGTGTTCTACTGGCTTCACAGCTAGTCCATGGGAGTAGTCTAGAGCTACTTCACCCTCTAGAGCACAGTAAACTAAGCACTGGGTGCTCAGCAGAACCTACTGTGCTATCAACACTGTTTGGTTATGTAAGCTTAGCCACTGATGGCCACCCATAAAGACCAAAACTAAAACATGGCATTCATCAGGTTGCATTCAGTGCTCTGCAAACACAGCCAAAGAGTTTTCAGTTATTCTCAGCAGCAGCCAAGTCGTTGGCACCAGTGCAAATGATTGACAGAGTCAGCTCACATCGATCTGCAAAAGGTTACTGTGGTTTCTTTCAGCAGAGTTAGAGCTATCAGCTGTAATGGCTGCACTGGGCTTTCCCAGTTATGGTGCCTCATCCCCAGACAGCCTTCCCTGGCTGGGATGCTGTGGCATGACATGGCATACTAAAGAGACAGTAAACCCTAAGCAGGCACAGCCTGAAAGCAGTTCAGTCACTCCAGCACAGTGCTCAAGAGTGACTGGTAAGCTCAGTCAGCCTCCACAGTTCTGTGTTATCCAATTTATGGAAATCTTCAGGGATGGCTGTGAACACATTCACACTGCAAACGAGTATTACAGCACCTGAAACAAGAAGCTTACTTAAGTTTTAAACTCAGCATTTGCAACAAACTTCACCAGAATATAAAGAGCAGAATACCCTATCCTTCACACTCCTTCACTGTATTCACATCTATTTCAAAGCTGTTTGGAGGGAATCCAAAGAACTACCAGATGCTGTTTGCTGTTCCCCAAAGAGAACCACAGATTATATCATAATAACAGACTGCAAATTAGAATTAGAAGTGATACATCATAAATCTCTTTCTTTGGTTCCACTCTGTGCTTCGAGGCTTCTAAATACGATTATTGTATTTTTTAATAAGTGCTTATATTTTCTTTTGTTTTCTACAGCTGGTTTCTTTGGCTACCATTCATGCTGCCCTAATTGCAAACAGATACTATTGCATATATTGGCCTGTGCAGCACTGCTTGCTGAGAGCATATTTTAATTTCGATTTCCAATACTGGCACAGAAAATTGTGTAAGACTTCTTGTATTCGTACTATGGAAGGTGCCAATAAGCACTCTTGGGATGTGACATTAGACACATGCAGGCCTAGCACAAGTCAAAATGAAGATAATTAATCTCAGTCCCACCCCAAAAGAGACAAGGAACATATCCATCTGATCTATAGACAATCGTGTTTTGTGTAGGACAAATGTCCGTATTCTGACTGCAGCAGGAGAAAATTCTAAACAGTGAGATCCATCCCTAGATCTACTAATGCCACAAGGTAACACTTGGTGATACCTTACTGGAAATATTTTTCATCATATGTTTTTAATAATATATTTTTTTCATCAGTGGGGATTCAAAACTTACATATATTTTATATTTTCTCATCAATGGAGAAATATACTAAAACTTCCCAAATTTCTGTCTACTTCCCAAATGATACTGAAGACTAGACTCTGAGTGCTGAGATTATATTTTTTACATTATCCACATGACTCAAACTCCTCTTTTCTCTCAATACATATTTCTCCTCACTATGCTTCCTAAGTAAATATACAGAAGCTCTGAAACCATATCCAATACCATATTATTCACCAAAAGCATCAGACAGCACTTCTGACGCAGATAGATTTGAAAAACATCCAGAACAACCTTTGAAGCTAGAGGGTCGTTTTGCCTCTCCTCTGAAATAACAGAAATAATGTTCCTTAAAGGACAATTTCTTATTTAAGAAGAGATCTTTTTAGCTATTTGAATTGTGACCCACTGCTCACCTCAAACCATGATACAAGTAGCCCATGCCATTTATCATTTCTGGTCTTATTCAGTATTTCTGTTCACAGAAGAAAAGGTACATAATTAGCAAATAGCACAACTTCTGCACCTCACCCATGGGAGGGCTGTGATGTTGCACTCCTACCATTATTTCAAATACCAGCCTCTGTAGGGCTGATGTGATAATAACACACTTTCAATTCACCAGCAGTAACAGGAACACTGAATCCTTTGTACAGAAAAATCACAAATGCAACAAAGGAAAACTATGAATGTATTAAGATTAGAGAAGACTCAGATTTAACTTAAATGTCATGATTTTTTTTTCTAAATGTTAATACTGGAAGACAATACATAATAATAGCTGTTCTGCCACCCACAGATTAAATGCAGATAAATCGAACATGTACTGAACTTTTAATAAACCAGCCCATTAAGTACTCAGGAACTCTTCTGTATTTATGTTACAGCTTTCTTTCCACTTTCTTTGCATCCGAGAACACATGGAAGACTTGCATTTCAATTTATCAGCTAAATGCAAAGCTGACAAAAAATTAGGAGTAAAGCACAAAAATTCTTTCAGGATGACAGTTTCAAAATTGCCTCCCTTAGTCATTTTATTTTATTACTATTTTACTAACATTTTCTACTGCAAAATACTCTATCCCTTATATTATGTCTTCTCCATCTTCTGCATGAAAACTATTTGGCCTTCATATTAAAAGTTTTCTATGACACCAAACAGGGCTTCATTCCAGTGGCCAATTAACTCTTTCTGTGACATCTCCCTAAAAGCTTACATTCCGATCTAGAGTTTCAGGATACCTTTATATCTCGCTTTGGGGAGACAGGATCATGGATGACTTTTTTCAGGGTGATGGAAGTGGTAACCTGCTGTTATTGCAATTTTACACTTCATCATCATATGCTGCATTAAAGCAAATATGCCTATTTGCTACAAATATTTCCAGCACAGTCATTAAATAACAAACAAGCAAAAAAACCCATAAAAAACCCCCAAACCTCCATGCTAGAATCAAGAGATTTGAATGTTTAGTTTGTTAGTTTAAGTGAAATATAGAGACTACTCTCAAATTCATTAACCTGTCATTTTCAAACTATCAGAACATGTTTCTTCCAAAATGTTATGTTTTATGATTTGCATGAATGATTCATTAGTAATTAAATGTTCCTTTTGCATAAGTGCATCATGTATGTTAGGAAAACAATGAGCCAGATCTGAGATTAAGACAGAGGACTAATATTATTGGAATACTGATATAGGAAGGGATTAGTGATAGGATGACAGACTTACTCTTTATAAAAATAAATGTGAGATGATATTTGCTAATTGAAATTTCTATAGTATGCTAAAAAAATCATAGTACAAATCCTTTTGCTTTATCACAAATGCAGTAATATTGTGACAGGAAAAGTCTATGACAGATTTCTAGCAAAAATAACCCATTAGCTCCTTATGGCTGGTTACTTTTTTCAGCATTTTCCTCAAATATTCTACTAGGACTGCCAGTTGTCATGACATATTATTTATGAGACATATGTCTTTTGTTAAGCACTGTTCTTTTTAACAATTTTTTGACAGGTTTTACTTATTGCCAGATAATATACTAGAACATTTTACTGGCACTGGTCATGTTAGAACTGTAAATTAAAGCATTGTGGCAAGGAACTGAAGCTCAGGAACTCAAATTTTAAGTTAGACAACAGGAAGGTTGTGGTATTTGATTTATTAGGAAAATACAACTTCCTGCATTACAAAACACAGCTGACTATTTCAGGCAATGCATGTCAAAATAATAATGACAAAATGATTCATCTGCATCAAGAAGAGTATCTTCTAGTAAAACAATGTAGGATGGCACTAATTATACCATTATTAGACAATTTTTTGTTCCATCGCTCCCAATACTTCATTTTTAAGTTTCAATTTACTTAAAATTAAGAACTTATATTAACTTAGAGATATAAAAGAGGGAAATTGTATATAATCTTTTCTGCTTTATTTCATTATCTACACTACAAGCAGAGCATACATACCCAGGTGGAGTACTGTGTCAGCTGCTAACTTGCAGCTGTATGCAATTACCTTGTGCTGCCTGAAAGTAGCTCAGCAAGCTTCAGTATCTCTGCTTTGTTGTGTTACACAAACCTAAACAAGTATTATTTAAGAAGCTTCTAATTTTTCAGAGTGAACAGGACATGCTATTAACACATTCAATATCTGTTAGAAATCTCTAGATCAAATCAACATACCGGTAATTTATCAGTGGAGGTTTTATGTAATTGCTTCACTGATACATGAGTGGAATCATATGAATATGAAGAGCAGTATCAGTGAATACATACAAATTGATATACAAAGTTGTATAAAGACTGTATAATTCATGTAGGAATCTGAAGAGTCATGACATCAACAATGATTCAGGTCAGCTCAATTCAAGGCAGAACAGGTGAGCCTAACTAATCTGGTAGTCATACATTCTGACTGCAGTACAGTGATACCCACAACAGTCAGGAAAATCTAGGTGATATTTTAATGTTTTCATAAAGCTATCCCCTTCTCACTCACTGAAAAAAAAATCCAAAAAAACCACAAAATAAAACAGGTAGACTTCTCTAGTATTGTATTATTATTCCATTTACTTTTTCATTTTTTTTAATCTTTTTGAGTCTGCTGGATACAATTAGGCCAGAAGATGGAAGAACTGAAGGGCTAATAAATCTCTTCACAGTTCTAGTGCAATTACTCCAATTTGGGAAGCAGTCTAAGCAGAAGGTTGAGCTAGCTCAAATTCAATCAAATTCAATTTAGGAGGTCCTACAAGGCCATAAACTGGCTCAATCTCAAGACACTCATTCTGGCTTTTGGAAGCTCAGTACTGCTTAAAAGCTTTTCATAGCCCAGAAACTGTGCTCACCTCAGAGGTTTCTCTGATGAGCTCTTTGCTCATATATATATATATGTTGTGTGTATATTAAATTGCATATATTCAGCAAACAAACACCTACCAAGCAGAAAATGACCTATAATTATTACATCAACTTAAAGACTTTATGAAAACATTTTATTTCAGTGAATGCAACCACCATTGCAATTTCAAGGCAAATCAATGAAATCCCCACACCAACACTACAGCTTCTGCTAGCTCCAAGGCTGTGCAGGTCCTGAGATGAGTTCTCTGGCCCCAGCTTGGCAGTTGCTATTTATGGGGTCTCAGGAAAGATATTTTCCTTCAGGAAGGCAGTATTTATGACTCTGCTGCTGCCTCTGCTTCTCTTGCAGAGACTGCCTCTGAAAGACTGTTCAGAGAGGGGATGGCATGCCTCTGAGGCAAGATACACCTTGGTAACACCCAGGAATTTGTAGATTGATGGGTTCTTTTAAACAGCCTCTTTCAATCTGCTTCTGGTCTTCCTCCGTGCATTTAGTCTAACACCCATGTAAAATTGTGATTTCCTCATGTGAGGCCTGTTTTCATACCTTGTGTTTTGGTAAAGGTAATTGTAAGCATTTATTTTCCTGCTCCTCAACAAGAAGTCTGCAGTTATAGAAAGGAGAGACCAAAGTGAGCCATTTTGCCTAAAATTACAGACCTTACCAAACTGGTTAACTTTTCATACACATTCTGATTTCCTATTTTGAACTTACCTTAGCATGATGATAAATAATTAGTAGTTATTAACCAAGCTCCTGGCTTATTCAAAGGAGAGCAATAAACTCCTCCAGAGGACAATTCAGCACCTTAAATTAGGCTTTTGCTAAAGAATTGCTCTCTGGAGAAACCATGTTCTCTCTTACACTTTGAAGAGATTCTAGGGAGATTAGTGAGGTAATTTAGCCTGCTAAATTAGATACTAACAGTCATGCCATATTGATATCTTCTCCTAAGTCTGAATATAGTGCTACTCCACTTACATATTTCAAAAGCGAGTAGGTTGTGTTGCTAATCTGCATTTAAACTGTTCTCCAAGGCAAATAAAATTGTACACACATTACCTTTACATGGACATCTTGTTAAACATAATGATTCTCTTTAGAATCTCTTACAATATTGGTACTTTTAAAATGGCTCATAGCTCCATAGTAATCTCATATATCATGTTTGGTGACATATTCAATGATTCAAATTTTCTTAGGACTGAAAAAAAAGATAGAAGACCTGAATAAACATTCTTATTTAATACTCATTCAACTGATTCATAGCTACAGAATTAAAGACAAGAAAGGCTCTGTTTCAAAAATGAAAAAATACAAGCTACAAATTTCCTAAAGCAAAAAATTTGATATTTGGTCAAAATATCTAAATCTAAAGATAACCTGTAATGTCATATAGGAACTTGAACCTCAAAAGGGGTAGAGGAAAGAGAAAGAAAATAAGCTAACAACTGTGTGGGAAGGAAACCACTTGGTCAGTCAAGGGCAGAAAAACAATTAGCAAAAATGACTTGGGTAATTGAACCTATTTTTTACTTATTGCCTACAGCTTGTTGGTAAACTACAAATCCATAATTTATTATTAAGAATATTTTTTATAATAAATATTACTCTATAAGATATGTGACTCCAGGTTTGCACTTTCCCTGTCCCAGACAAGAACACTGGCAATAAACTGAAGTCACTTTCTAAGGCCTCACTCTTGCAATGTCAAAAACCATGAGAGAAGCACAGGTGCAATTACCTCAGAAAATGAGTCTGCCTCTTTATCCTTGGCCATCTCTCTCCTGTTACAGCTGTATCATTATTCTAAAATGGTATGTCAGTTTTTCAATTTACATCCTGATCTTGGCCATAAAACGTTTCAAAGCCCATCTAAGGATGCATATGATTTATTGGCTCGCTGTAATCTATGTCACATTAAATTAAGCAGTAATATAATTAATTACATTTTTAAGACTAAATATTTCTTCATATATTATTCTATTGGAAGTAACGGAAATAATTGAATCCTTGACATAAACTCTATACGAAACATGAATATGGGGATTTTGCATCTATATTCTTTACACTTAGCAAACTACAGAGAGGGACCTACTTTTATATTTACTTCTGTGTTGTGTAGTGTGTGACACATCATATGTTGACAGGACAAGGGTGAGTAGTTTTAAACTAAAAGAAGGGAGATTTAGATTAGATATTAGGAAGAAATTCTTTACTCAGATGGTAGTGGGACAATGAAACAAGTTGTCCAGAGAAGCTCCCTGGAATTGATCAGGCCAAGTTGGATGGAGCACCAGGCAATCTGATCTAATGGGTGGCACCCCTGACCATGGAACTAGATGATCTTTAAGGTTGCATCCAATCCAAACCATTCTATGATGACTCTATGATGTAACCATCCAAGGAGAACTGTTACCTTCCCAAATTTTAAAAGAGAAAAAAAAATTACTAAAATAGTCAATTAAGAGATCAATTGTGCATTGATAATGCACTATAATAACATAATGCTTTATTTTTATTCAGAAAATAAATATTGGAAGTTTTTCAGTAGTTTACATTTTCTTCTTTAAGTTCAAGTTGCAATATTATAACTGTCAATTAATGATCCAAGAAGAAATATCTAATACAACAAAAATACTGAAATTGGGTCCTCTGCATACCACCTTGAAGTGTTTTACAACACAATGAATCTCTTATTGGCATAATCTTACACTATTATTCAGTTCTATATGTCTCAATCACTATTTTGCTATCTTGCTGACTTCAGCTGGGATATATTGGGTTCTCAGTGGCTGTTGTAAAAACTGTACATTTGTGTTAGTAAGGCTGAGAAAAAGGTTAAGCACTGAATGTGTGTAGAATAGAATTGCACTTCCTACCATGTCCAGTGATGACACTATAGCTGCAGACATTATGTTAATGGACTTATGATTATGGTAATGGACTTCTATTTCCTCCTTAAGAAGATAAACAACTCTATCTGTTTCTACTGTATTTACAATTGAAATATGACACTGATTACTAGCAAGAGAGTCCAAATTATATTCTTAAACAGACTCAAGAGCTCTCTTACACTGTACTGAAGAGTTGCTGAAGAACATATAGAGTGACATGAAACAGGTGGCAACACTGCCAGACATCCAAGCCAGCTCTGATGCACAGTGCAGCTGAAGAGAAGAGCACACAGAAAGCAAAGCTGATTCAATGTCAAGTGTCAAAGCAGAGTGAAAACAGGAGATCTCATTTAAATGTTCAGCCCACAAAATCACTGCAGCTTGGAACACCTCTGCATGTGCTGCTAACACCCTTATCCTAATTAGACTGGTGACTTCAGGATGCCAGGCAGCTGCATTCCTTCCTTTCCCCCTACAGTAAGAGTTTCTATTAATAGGAAGGTTTATAGAGATAAAACCTTTTGCAAATCCATACTCAGTGCTCTGTGTCTTAGTAAGACCCTAAGAAATGCTTGTATAACCAAAACCATAGCCACAGAAATCCACAATTGCTACATTTATGACAATATATATAGCCATGATCACATGTCACATAACCTCATCACATTCCTCACATAAGAGGAAGCAGCAATCCCCTAAGGTTGAAAAATAGCACAAAAGAACATCTGAAAAATGTGCAGGATTGTTACAGAAGTGATAAAAAGAAAGACTATGTCTTAACCAGTGCTCTGTCAAATAAGAAGGTGAAGCAAGCAAGGATATGGTAAAATCAAAATTTTTTTCAAGAATTATGAAAACACTTTGAAGTGGTTAACAGTTCGACTAAAGACAAAATATTACTGTATACATGCTACAACCATTTGAGTGAGACTTTATTGAGATACAATTAGAGAGGAAAAGCTCTACAGGACCACATATAAACCACACAAAATACTGACTAGGGAATAGTATTGCAGGAAAATATACAAGAAATAAAATACATACTGAATGTGGAAAAAGTTACAAAACTAGCACTAAATGCAAGAGAATGTACATGGAGAGGCTGTACAGGCAGTTTTAGTGGGGCAATTAACTTTCTGATGTATTGATACAGATAAATACAGAATACTGTCAATATGCTGCTAATCTGTATGGTTGAATTAGTGTGATAGCAAGAATGCCAAACAGTAAATAGTCATTCTGTATTGCAAGAGTAAGAAGCATGATCAAAATTAGAACACACTAGAAAAAGAATACTACTGATAGAGTAATTTTTTATAAGTACATAAGGAGAGCTAATGAAAACAATGAAAAGTAGTTACTGTCAGTACATGAAGAAATAGTCCTTGAAGTATGAAAAGAAAAACATGCCTAAATAAATGCAAGCACATTTACTGAGGCTAATTGGGTTGTTTTGCTGAAAGAAAGGCAACCAGGTCACCATCTTGGAAAGTGTTCACAAAAGACCTGGATAGAGGCAGAGTGGTAGTTTAATGAGTATTCTGTAGAAAGCTATAAATAACTTCAAAGCCATTGGAACTGAGCCATTCAATGAGACCCTCCTTCAAGCCCTATCATCCACAAATGCTAGTACTGAATTACAGAGAGTGCAACTATTAAGAAAAACAGAGCTCTTCCAAGACAAGTGAAGTTATTGAAAACATGGGAGGAAACAAAACATGGAAAAGAACAAAATCCAATGTATTATGCAGGGTCAGTCTTTTTTCTACGGAGTGCAGCAGTATAACCAAATGACACACACTAACATTATTCATGCAACTGTTTTCCTTAATGTGAAATGAAGTAACAGGCTTTATCTAGAAATAAATGTAAATACTCATGTTGATTCTTTTAATTGAATTACAATACTTTTCACAGCCAAATGTCTGTGACTGTTTAAAGTAAAAAAGGCATTGGTTAGGAGGTTAGCTGGACTCTTCATCTGGTCTTAATTAATTTTCTGACACTGGTCATAATTTGACTAGGAATTTCAGGATCAGAGTTCAATTCAGGAGGCACGTGACTAAAGAAGAAAACATGTTTTTTAAAATCTTTGAGGATCTGGTCCCTCCTCCAGCACTTTTTGCTCCAACTTAAAATTAGCAATAAGGAAAATGGTGTCACAGACCCATAGTCACTATGACTTCACCTCATGTTGACTTGTATACAGGTTTTGGGAAAACAGACACTACTGCATAGTTAAAAATCTCATCTTGCAGCTTTTTACACAATACAGAGATCAAGTATCATATGGGATGTTCCATGTACCCTGTGCTGTAATGCTTGTTTTCATGCAAAAAAGAAATTCAAGAACCCTAAACCCATAAAAAAGAAATTGTGGACTCTAGCAAGAAATTTAAGCTATGTAAGAATGACAGAAAAGAGCTTAAAGACCACTTACAAAACAAAAGGGGGAAAAAAAGCCCTATACATTTTTTTGACCTGGTCATACAGACAAATAGCAGCAACAAAAAGCCTAACTCTTTGTAGTTTAAATAACTCAAAACCAAGGAATGGAAATAACCTTATAAAAACTGCCGAGGCATTTGAGGCAATGTTCTAGCTAAAGAATATTTAAGGTTTTTCTTAGTTACATTTACCATAGTCACAAACTTACATCTTAAAATCTGAAACGAATCAGTTTGCCAATCAAGACAAGTGGTTTTGGAGTGGATTTATAAGGCAGAAGTGCATGAAATGACTGCACTGACAGAGCATGAATCACAAAGAAACTGCACTTTCAGGATGGTTATTACAGAATGTGTTGCCATTTCTACTTGAGTCTCACTCAGCAAACTTATGGTGCAGTTACCATTTCAGTAGTGGAAAGAATATAACCTCTTGGGTTTTTTTGTTTGTTTTGAATAAGTTTTACAGTCCATGCACTCCAAACATTTTCTACAACATTAAGTCAGATCATAGAAAGATAATCACTTTTATAGATAACATGAAACTAAAGGTTTACATCACATCCAGCCTCTAGAATTTCAGCCCATTTCCTTGAGACAGCACTGCTCACAATATAACTGGCTGAGACTATAATTACCCCTGAAAACATCTTAGAAGCACAACTAGAAATCTAAGTAATTACTGCACAGATAACATTTGCAGTAACTTTCTTTTTTTTCTCAAGTACTGATTTAACTTTTCAATAGAAACTTTTCAAGCCATAATTAAGACATCTTTGTGAAAGTCCATTTGATATATAGCAAACAGCACTGCAGAGTTATCTGGCAAAAATCATGTATACTAAGGTATTTCTATTATCCTTAATCATCAGAAGTTGAAAAGTAATTTTTTAAAACTCTCTTTGGAATGTCAAGTAGTAACATTAGAAGCTGTGTTTTAAAAGTTCTATTTATATAGTTTTACCAACCTCAGAATTGTAATCTAGGCTTTGTTACTATTCCTGTTCACCTCTCAGAGCTCCTCTGCTAGTCACAAAATATCAGCAACTGCTTAATATTTTGAAAATTCTCCTACTCGGTAGGACAGAAATCCAATGCAAAACAACAGCAACCAATTTTTAAAAAATCATCAGCTCTAACTGTGATCATCATTTATCTATGACTTCTTGAATAATAAAACAAGAGCAAGAAAATAACAAGGGAACTTGCTATAGAAGTGAAACATGGTGTCAAGAACAAAGGTGATGTGACTGTGAAAACAGTATTGTTTCCTCTTGCATTTGGAATCAGGAATAAAGTTGACAGAGAGACATTTCTAGATTCTATGCTTACAAAAAGGTTCTACTCAAAAATGCAGAGTTAATTTATAACATTTTTTAAAAATTGTGTCAGAATATAATTGTGGCATGGCTCTTGTTCTTTATAGAATGTTATTCATTTTGATATTTATTTATATGTTTGGGTTTTTTTTACTCCACTGAGTAATAGATTAATGTATTTTCTTAGTTTTGTTTTCTAACCAAAAAAGAATGTTTTCTATTTAGTCATCAAGATTTCAGTTGAATAAAAATGTTCTCTCAGTTTTCAGAATTACAGTAAATTACTTGCATAAGTGTTTTATTAGTTTAGTTTTCTTTGTCAATTATTAGTCTAACTTGATGTCAACAACACTAAATCTAGGCACCAGTTTTCAAGGATTCATCAAAGAAAGGGAAGGGCACCAAGGAATTTATCATGTTGGCAAGCTCAGCATCTTTCAGTGCTGCACAAAACAAATAAAAATTAATGTCTCCTTAAATTTGCTGGGAGTCAGTTATGTGTGTAACTGAGTCATGGTGTAAACACAGCTGTCAACTAAGCCCCACACAGCCACTCACTTGCTCCTCCTGCTCAGTGGGATGGGGGAGAGAATCAAAGGGCAGAAGGGAGAAAATGCATGCACTGAAATAAGAACATTTTAACAGCTGAAAGAAGGATAACAGCCTTAGCACATGAATATGATAGCAAATTATGATTATGATGGTGATAATAAAAATTCAAATGAAAAGGAAAATAGCAGGGGAAAGAAAAAAAATTAAATGGAGAGATAAAACCCAAGACAGACACATGATATAAATGAAAGACAACTGTGTACCACCAGCTGACCAATGCAGGATATGCCATATGGTGTGGACCCTCCCTCTGGCCAGCTGGGGTCAGCTGTCCCAGCTATGTCCCCCTTCCAACTCCTTGTGCACCCTCAGTCTTCTCACTGGTGGCATGGGGTGAGGACCAGAAGAGGCCTTGATTCTGTGTAAGCCCTGCTCAGCAATAAATAAAACATCCCCGAATTCCAGCACAAATCCAAAACATAGTCCCATGCTAGCTACTAAGAAGAAAATTACCCCAGACAAAACCAGCACAATCTGGAAAATATACTTTTCCAAACTAAGTAAATTTCTTTTCCTCTGTTTCCCTTTTATAACTGATTAAACTGCTTATACTATGACAAAAAAGGATACTTTTTTATCTATGGATAAAAGGTAAAAAATTTGATAAAACAACGGCCTGGGCAGTGAGTGACTAGAAGTACAAGAGAAATATTCAGTACAGCTGAATTCATGCATTTTTTCAGTAAATCTAAGCCATTCACATATAATTCATTCAGAAACCTGACATTTGTACAAACCCATCAGGTAACTGAATTCACAAACCAGACATGAACAAAAATAACAGTTTTATAGAAAGCAATATTGCTGATCCTACAAATCAAAAAAGTAATCATTTGCCTCTCTATTCAATCACAGATACGGCAAAGAAATGTAACTTTCTGAAATAAACAAACAAAAAATTGATTTATATTTTCTTTATTTTTGAAATACCATTTCAAATGAATGCTTTTTGTCTTTGTGGATCACAGGCTTTGTTTGTTCCTCTCATTAAGCTAAGAACACAGATTCCCAAGTGAGGACAGAAAAATGTCATTCCCTCTCTCCCACTTTACTCCAGCTCCTTCCTAGAGAAGCATACGGAAGCTTCCCACAAGCATACTAAATAGGAAAGCATTTCAAAAGCACTACAAGAGCTGCCACAACCAAAAGTATTACCACTTTAGAGGAATATTTACAAAATAAGATTTCTATTGGGGCAGTGAAACAACAGTTAGCAGAAATTATAGCTCTGGTACAGTTTGTACTGTACATTGGCTCTGTACATTGCCTTTCTAGCTCCACTGCCTGTCTAAAGAAAGATGCAGAACAAAAACTGGTTCCTTACTTTCAAAAATATAGTTGCATAGAAGTAAGAAAACAGAACAGAACAGAATGTGTAGCTTTCCCCTGTGCAACAGCTAATTTTTGAAGAAGTCTTCTTCAGATTGATATAATTATCAATATAAAAATATGATTTTTTTTTTGAGGAGTGAACATGCCAATGCTAAATGGCTCCATCTAATCATTATGCTGTGTGAGATTTTCTAATTTGCCAAAACTAAAAGAGAAAAGTGATTTTAATAATTACTTTAACACAATAAAGAAAACAAACTCATTTCCTTTCTCCTTCTTTTAAAAGACCATTTTTAAAAGACTTGAATGAATACCATAAATTTTAAAAGAAGGATTTCTGCCTTTTTTTCCAACATGATCAGCATTCAAAACAAAGATTAAAACTTGCTCAAAAGCTGCATGTTGCATCCTTGGTTTTGGGCAAGTGATTGAAGGTACAGAGGGATACCAAAGATATGATTAATATATGTGCCTTAACTCCTAGCAATGAATGTGAGTAGAGAGCACTATTTCTTACATTCTGTATTTTTAATATGTATGAATATTTCAGTCTTTGTAGTGTCAGATGTCAGTGCCTCCACTCGACAGTCACTTAGTGAAGTGTTAAATATTATATCTAACTGCCAGGAAGACTTTAAGTTGGGGTTGAGAGATGAATTGTTCTCTTTCTTTTCAGACTTCTGAATCTCATGGCCAAGCAAATAGCTCAGCTTTCAGACATGCCCAGGAAAAAGTAACAGAGCAAAGTATAAATTCCAGCTCCGTTAAAATGTGAAGAAAAGTTATTGATACATAAATTTCCAAGCTATCATGCAATGTAGTAAGTGAATAAAGCATATTAATTTCTGAATTCAAAAGATCATATTATTCTAATAAATGTTTTCTTTTCTGATCAGCAGCAAGCACACATATTTTTCCTCTTGATGCTTTAACCTGTTACCTCTTCTACTGAGACATCATAGTTAGCAACACCTTTGCACTAATTATGCTATATTAATACTATATTAATACTGTATTAATACAAATAAAATAATTCAGAGTAATATACTGAATAATGTGACTGCATAATTTAAAGTATTTCTAAATTCATTCCAACCTTCTAGTATTTAAAATATTTAATGCCACAACATTAAGTCTGAACATTGCCAAAATGAGTTTCCAGTGCTGTCACTAGCAGTGAAGCATGAAGCACTCCTAGGTATCTTGGTCTAAATTTTCTATTTCTGACTGTAACTCTTCATAAGAAAATTCAGCTGTGGTTGATAATTTTCATTTACAAAACTGGAAAACAAATTTACAAAACTGGACAAATGCTGTTCCAGTTTAGAGTAAGGAAAATGGATAAGGAGATTTCAATTTTCAAATTCAATCAGGAATTAACTTTGAATGATCTTTTCTCCTGCTGATAATGGAGATGGTACTTTATAGATATGTATGTTGGATATAGGTACATACATTTGTGAGCAGGATTCACAAAGGACCCAGCTACATTTCAGAACTTGAACAATTCCTTACCTTTGACCCTGTAAAGAACTCTACATACAAACCACCCCCAAAAAAGCAATGTTCAGGAGAAAATATGTAATGCAAGATCCTCCTTTTGGCTTTAAAAGCAGGAATAATGTCCTTCCTTGTTTTCAGCTCATGAAAAACACACTGAGGTTAGAATACTATGGATTACAGATTTTAAATGCAGTAGTTTGCTGCATGTAATGACTTGAGAATGTTGTAAAAAGCATCTAGCAAGAAATGAATAAAAGGGAATGCTCCTTAGCACTAATTATCTTCTAATTTTTAGAATGTAATTATGGCAAAAAAAGATTATAGTACTTATAATTACATATTTTTTACCCAGAACAAATTTAAACCAAATGCTGCTCCTAAACTTTCCCATTATTTTCATTAATCTTTTCATATTCATTTCACACTTACACTTATCACACAAAATTGCTTTCTAGCTGAAAGCAGTGTACACTTCAGACATCAGGGCTTTTTTCTCTGTTGAGCCAGTAATTCAAAAATAGCTAATTTTTCAATATTTTCACATGCAGTCCATACCAGGGAGTCTCCAATCAAAAATTCTGTAGATAATGAAGAATATTACAAATGTTTAATCTGCACTTTGAATCTCTAGAGGAGTAACTTTAAAATCATTCTGTAAAAAAACAAGCAGCTTTGTGTGTTGCTATTAGCAGAATAAAATTTCTGAAATGAAAATCCAAAGTCCAAGCTTCCTGCTCTTACAGTCAGCAGAGTTTACAGATGTAGTTTTTGCTGCCGTGCATTAATTGTTTTCCAAGAGGTTAGTTAAAAAACAAGGGCTGATAAACCTGGCAGGGAAGCAAGATGCAGGAGACTTAAAAACACAGCAAGGACTGACTGCCACATATATATATGATGCTAATATTTAAAATATAGATCATATCTCCATTTCCAGCAGATAGCAATCTGCTGTGCAGCAGCTGGGGGGCAGGATCAGAGCTCTTCCTTCCACCACCACCAGCAAAGAGGATGAAAGAAGATTATTTTGTAGCATCCTAATTCTTTTGGATTTTGATTTTTACCTTCCACATATTCAGAAATAGGCTACTGGGAAAAACAGATGGGGTTGCAATTAATCGATGTAACAGAAATTTATTTGAGCATCATTTACCCAAGGCCACGTCTAACTCTCCTGTGGCAGCCTGCCACGGAGGACAAGATTGCTGTAACAGACAGATCATGGAGCAGTAAGGGTGTCAAGTGCTAAAAAAGGGAAAAAACATGGCCAGTATGATCAGGGAGACTGAAGTTGCAAGTACTCCTGGGACTGGAACTCAGGGGAGGCTGGGAGTGCAAAAGCCCAAATTTCAGTCTGCCAGTGAGCTGGTATTTATATCTACTAAACAGCCCACAGCACCCACTGCTGATGACTAAACAGGCTTCAAACGTGTGATAACATAATATAGTGGCTTAGTTTACAAGCCTTGAAGCACAAAAAAAAAATATCCCCAAACAAAACACAAAGCAAAACAAACAAATAAACTGAAAAAAGGATAATCATCATCTGTTAGTATTCTGTTTCTCTCTCCATCCAATCTACTACATTTTAAATTAGCATGACATGACATTTTAAAATCAAAACAGAATTCAGAGCAGGCAGTGCACAACTGAGAGACAAGGAATTCTTCGGCTTAGAATCACTCCCAATGCCAATGGGACAATCTTGTCATATGCTCTCTTGTTAAGAAAAACTCTTGGCTAGACTCCATCCCTCTATTCAAACAAATACTTCAGTTGCTGCATTTTGTTCTGTTCATTTATTTTGAAATATTACATGCAGCATGTAGTTTTAAGAGTTGCAGATGAAATAATTCTGTCCTGTTCCTCAGAGCTTTATGCTTGAGAAAGACCGAACTGTTTGACAGGCTTCATAAACTTGTATCTTTGAAACAATCAAGTGTTTTACATACAGCTACTCTACTAATTTTAGATTACTATTTGCTTTTATATGCAATTATATTACTATTTCATCCCATACACACATGAAAAACTCAGCCCAGGCACCAATAAATAATACTTCTATAGTCAGATCTAAAAGCATACTGACAGCACATTAGCTATCAGCAGTAATGTGATGCTGTCACAATTCTCCTGTTCTTTTCCATGCCATGTTCTCTCCAAATGTCTCTACTAAACCTAGTTGAATGTGTCCTGATTTAATTTAATCTGGGTTGCCCTCTATCAGTAACTCTACTGCCCTGCTCAGACTCTCTATTGATCTAAAGGCCTAGATACAGAACTGATTTCACACCGGGAGATAAATTGCAATTCTGGTTGGAGAGATCATGTGCTCCAATCCTGACTAGAATAAAGTGCATGTGAGATGGCAGAGGAAGGAAGGCTTTCTACAGACTTGCACTTTTTCAAATCTTTAGCAATTTGAAATAAATTGATGTGGACTGACAAGGGACAAAGTCTTTCACACATGCAAACTGGACATGTCTAACCCTGAATGCCTTTGTGAAATAGGTAAGCAGAGGAGCTAGACACCTGTGAATGGAGATAATTACAGAGCCAAAGTTAGCCATGCACTTAACCATTCCATGGACACATGAAGAGAGGTGAATCACTTAACTAATAAAATTAAATCCAACTGTTCAAAATGTTTTTCTTTCCCGAAAATATACTATTGATATTAGTTAATATTATAATTATTATATTTAGAACTTCCTTTACCAAGGAATTTACAAATTAATGAAAAATATAATTTTATTTTTGGATATAAAAGCATCAGGCTACAATCTAAAAATGAACAAAAATTGATCATTTTATTCTTATGAAAACAATATATAAGGTTTTTTTAATGTAATTCATTAAACAAATCATTCAACAGTTGCTTTGCTTTAGAAATTTGGAATTTCTTTTCCAGGTTATGGAGTAAAAAAAAAAGCTGAATAAAATTCCACTAATACACTTTTTTGACACATTTGTTATTAACCCTGTGGTGTGCACCTTCCTATTATTTACATAATAAATGTATACCCTATCTCAATTTTAATTTTAATGAATGCTTTAAGCCACCATAATTGTTTAATATATATAAATTTAAATAAATTGAAAGCAATGTCCAAAACTTAAAGGACCAAGTTACATTCAAGCACAGCTGTCTCAGTGAACTTTTTCTAACCATAAAATCAATAGAGAGCTGCAGGGACACAGCAACTGAGGAAGAGCAGCTGATGGGTCAGACAATTAAGCAATGACAGTGAGCAGCAGAGGACAGCAGGCACCCTTTCCATGCTTAAGCTCAGTGTAATGATGTGATGTGAAACAGCTTCCCTAGTGAGGGTTTTACAGTCACACAAAACATGAGAGCCATCCTCCCCTCCAAAATTCCCTGAGGACACTTTCTATTGGAACTGTTAAAAAAATGGAGTGCCTTCTGCCACTTTGGAAAAACAACAGCCTCTGACAGAGACTAAGAGACCAAAATATGGGAGATGAGTTTAGCATGCACATTAGTAAAGCCCTGACATTTAATAGCATATGTGATGAGGCAAAGAGAATATTAAAGTATTGACCTTTCCATTTAATTCTTCAGCATAATGACAGGATCTGGGCTTTATGATAAATTTCTAAATTATACCTCTACTCCTAACTTACTTCTTGCATATCTCTTTGTTTATTACTTACATGCTTAACTTTTGCCCTGCTAACAAGTACAGCCTCTTAATTATCATCAACAGTCTAGCTGAATTAAGTGAAAATACAGAGATACAAACAGATAAGTGGGTAGATAGGTTTTCTGGAATTTTACTGTTCAACTAGCTACAACCTAAAAGAAGTAGACAGAGTCAGAACATACTAGAAACTTTTCATGCTGCAGTAATTAAAAAACAGGCATGCTGATACGGCAAGAAAGAAGAGATGCTGTAAGGTAACAGCTTAATTTTTTTTTTTTCTATTTTCTACTTGCTGATTGCTATGAATTTAATTTGGTGACAGCCATATAAAAACATCTCTGCATGTAGGTGACAGAGAAGATCTTTGCAATGTGCAGTAATGGGGATGTCCCAGCAGTTTCCAGGGAGATCTGAAATAGCCACAAAAGGCCAATGCAAGTTTTGGGGAACTAAGGTTAGAAAAGAGTGAGAAGCTGGCACACTGCTTTGGATGACTGTGCCAGAGACCCCCAGCAATCAAGGGATATTATTCAATAATTTAAAAAGCAAACAATAATCAAAGGGGAGGCTCTGAAGGGATGGAGGACATCAGAGAGAGGGTGCAATGCAGACCAGAGATGGCTGATGTGGAGATAAGGACTGCAGAGAAGGTGAAATAAGGGCCAAGAGATGCAGTTTTGAGGAGTGCATCAAGACTGAGGACCTCAATAAATAATTGAAATGGTATAGTATTTTACTGAGTCACAGCACATGTAAACCTGTACCACATCTTTGTAAAGAAGGATAGGCACATACTTCAGATGTGGGGAAATTACTGCATAGGCAAAGTATATGCAACCAATACTATTATTTAAACTCCAAATTTGGAATTCAAAATTCTCTGCTTAGTCTTCAGCACAGTCTTCTTAAACATCATAACCTGAAACCTCATTATTTCTGTGCAATTCTGTTGAGTCTCTCATCACAATTGATACATTCTCAAATAAAAGGTGTTGGCTTGGATTTACATGTTCAGTCCATTTCCTAAAGTCCATCTTCTCACCTTCATGGACTTTATACCTATATTTTAGATAGTTTCCAAGGACCCTTCCTGATGCTGCCAAGGAATAGAGAAGATACACATGCAAACTGCAATTTTCCTTTTGTAATCTCACATTCCTGCAGTTTTAAGAAATTCATCATTATACAAAACGTCAAAAACAGCCCCTGGTGAAGGTTGTACCTGATGATTTGTCTCACTGTAATGTTAGTGCTCCATTCAATAGCATGACTCATTATCTATCATTGTTATTATTCAAATTAATACATTCAAACAAATGTCATTTTTCTTAATAGTATGGAAGATTCTTAATAAGATGGACTAATAATATGGAAAAGGACCTGCCTTTGGTATATGTTCCTAAAATTTAATGTTTCGTTGTCTTATTCTTAACTAAAATTAATAACATAATTATATAATTATATATATAAGTAGGTATTCCTACTTATATAAAACAACACAACAACCCAAAAACAGCTACGCATGAATTAAGCCTGTCATTGAAAAAATAAAATCCCCTTCTTCCATGAGTTCTACTTCACTATAAAAAAGGCTAAAATTTAAATCTGCTCAAAATCCTAAAATACAAAACTTGACCAAGTCTACAATGTAATAGTATAAAGAAAGACAGAAGCTTGATGGAAAATTACAGAGCCAAATGGGTAATGTACATCACTGAAAATGTTACTGCTGTGATCAACTCACAAGTACAGCTTTTTGACATTTTTGTTTCAGAGCTAACTGGTGCAGTCCTTTTCCCCCCCTTTAATTCATGACTATTGTAACTGACTATAGTTATACTAAAATAAGCAAGTGAAAATGAGTGAAAGCCCAGTGCATTTTACACTTTCATGACTTTTTGGTGTATACATCACATAACAGCAGCAAGTTCCATCTTCCACTCATTTTGTGCTGTTTTCTGAACATATGCTAAGTACTACAAGCTCTAAAACAGAACATGCTAGATTATAATTTAAACTTCAGGAGTTTCCAGTGAAGTATACTACTTCTTTTAACAAAATCTCTTGTAAATTTACGAAAAATTCCCACAGTTTGCTAATTTTATTCACATGGGAAGTAAGCAAGATGAATTACATCAAGGACAGTATGTGTCAACAGGATGCAGATTTTTTTCATCGTATGTTATTGTAATATACATTTAACATTCTTTTTGATGAAAAAACAAATTCTTGCAGTTCTGAAGGCCAGAGGTGAAATAATCTGGGGCTCAATCAATAAACAGAATGAAGGATTTATGGACTGACACCTAAGAAAAGGGACCTTTGCTGATGTAACTGACAGACTGATGGCAGATTTACTCGCTGTCCTAGAATACAATAAATTTGACTATGGCTATGGGCAAATCATGTCAAAGAATTTCTCAGAGATGTCCCTGTTGTATAATGGCATGTCACCTGAGAATGTTATATTCTCTAGTGACCTATTCCACATCCAGATGACAAAAGAGACCAATTAGTATTCCTTATTTAAAAGTCCCACAGCACTGAAAAATGTCTTGATTATCTCACATCAGACAACAGCAACTACAGAATTTCAATATTAGAAAAAATATTTCCCTGGAATATGAAATATTACTTATGTAACATAATGCTGTGTTACATGAAAAAGGCAGGGTATTTGTGTAGTTGGGATGCCAAGATAAACACAGCCACCTCAGTATCTGTATAACCTCCTGAATTCCCATCCCTGCGTGTGGCAAAGCTGACCTTGAATACTGCTAATACTGACTGACTAAATTCAAATTTTTATAATCATCAAATCTAAAAACTTCTAAGGAAAAAGAATCCGGTGACGTAAATCACTTCAGTATCACGGAAATCTGTGGCTTTATTTCAGCTAATGCCAGGTGGAAGTTAATTCCCTGGTTTATATCTAGAATATTAATAATCTGAAATGCCACTTCTGCAAAGCTTATGAATATATAATTTTATGAGAACTCTTCTGAAGTTAATGGAAGTTCATTTGAATTTATATACACATGAACAAAAGTATATAGAGGATCAGTATATAAGTCCAGAAAAAGCCAATAACTATTGATGAATGGAAATAGTAAGTCAGCATAGTAACACTTCAGGGCTACCCTCATCATTATTTATCAAACTTCCTGTTAATTTCTTAATAAAAACAATTAATCCCCTGCTGTCCTTCTCTCTCAAGATTTAATTATCTGTAGCAGTGACAACAATGCATGCATTCAAGTACAAGTTCTCTAATGGTAAAAGAGGTGCAACGAATCAAATGTCTTTCTTCAAAATAACATTTTTACAGGGATTAAGCATAATAAAAAGCCAAAACATTTCCAGAAGCTACAAAAACATGTATTTGATTCATAAAGTAACTAAAAGGGAAATTAATTATGATGGAGCAACCCAGACAACCCTGAACAAAGTAATGTCCACTGCTACAGATTTCACTGCTGATATAAGGAAAAGATCAGATTTTTGTTTTGAAGATTTCCCCACTGAAGAGAAAGTTCATGATTGATTCTCTCTCATATCAAGCCTAAACCTTGTGTTCAGAATTCAAGACTTAATTCAGATGCCATACCTTTCCATGGACTGCTAAGAAAGCTGGGTGTTTTAAATAATTTTTAAGTGCTTCCCTGAATACAGATGGATTTGAAGAAGATGCTAATTATTTTTCAGAAATAAGTCTTGCATAAAGTTAGCTCTACAAAACTCTCAGTGTGGCAAAGCAATTACTCACGAGCTTATGTAACTCCAGTGCTCAGAATCTATCATAAAAAAAATACTTACACAGCAGTAAATGACAATAAATGATGAAGAATTCTCTAGATAATAAAAAAAATTCATTGTGAATTGAGTGCAGAAAATATTTTTTGGTCAAGAACTGATAGGGATGTCCCATTTTGCAAATTGCCTGCAGTATACATCATCTGCAGTTTATATACACAATTTCACAGAATTCCTTCAGTGGGAATCCACAAGTGATATGAGGACAAATTAAGCACTGAATAAAATGCAGGGAGGAAAAAAACACCTCGGTACAGCACACTATTAGAGGCACCAGTGAAACAGAATCACAGCCTGGGTTGAGAACAACTTTAAAATGTATACATTTCATTATGCAATTTGGATCACAAAATCTGCACTGCCTTGGGTTCTTAATTCTTATTGAGACCTAAAGCTGAAAGAAAATTCCTCTAGCTTGTGGTTCAGATATAGGGAAGAAATTTCATTAATTGCAACAATTTAAAGTAGTTAGCTGTTGTTCGAGCTAGACAGTGGAAGTCCTTAAATTCTAGTGATAAATCTCTAAATCCTGTTCATGTTTGAATCTAACCTGTTAATTAAAACTAAGATCTAATTTAAAAAAAATCCAAAAACAAACAAAACAAAACCAGCTTTTTCAGTTTGCCTAAGCTTTTCCAGTTTGCCTAAAGTTTTGATAGAACCAGAACTCCAAGTGTAAAAAGATCCATACAGAATTCAAACATGGAATTTTAGTTTCACTGAAAGAGAGTTAAGTTACTCTAATGATAGACTATGCTTTTCCATCTGGCTATATACTTTAAATAAAGTTATATGAGAAACCCTAAAGTCTTGTCATTCTACTTACACTCCCAAGAAACTCAGGATCCTTCTTTAAATATTTTGTGCCAGAACTAAAAGAGAGCTTCCTGGCTTTTTTTATACTGTTGTTTACAAAATACACTATTTCTGACTTTATCTGATCACTTAAAGTTTTCTTTGAAGATGCTTAGATTCTTAACTTCCTACATTTTCATGCTGAATTTATATCAAGAATGTCTGGGGTAGTCCAAACAACGCATTTTCTTTAACACAAATGTTCACACCTCACTTTGAGTGAGTACTTGACAAACTAGAAGGAGTTGATATTATAGATACTTTCCATATTTTCACACTGACAGTCTTTTTCTTATTCTTGAACGTGTGTGTAAAGATATAAAAACTCCAAACTGCTCAGGGCTTCATCCACTAGGATAAGTCTTAGGTCCACTCTGTTTTCTTCTCTAAGAACATTATGTTCTGCCATTGCATTTAATTTTTCTTGCACACTAGTCCAATTAATTTCTAAACCTTTGTTTAGTTTCTGCTTTCCTGCTGTTAGCAATACAGTATGAACATGATCACCCACCAGAACTTCTATTGTTTCAAAACATTCTTGCTTTATCTTTAATCTCTTCAAAAATCTGTTTCTTACACAAATAACTCAGCTATCTGGAAAATGGCTGCCTGTAGTTTAGCTTTTGATTTTCTTCTTTGATAACATAAATTAATGATAATGCTACTTTAGTAATGTTTACAATACTAAATCATCAGTTTCAGTGCTGATCAGGATTTTTACTCCATGAATTAGTGTATATTTTCCTCTAAGGTGTTATTCCAGCAATTATAATAAATGAAAATGCATTTTCAATCAACATAGTCAAGTGTGATGGGAAAAGAACAGTCTCATTTGTGAATTATATATTTTCTGTGGAAGACAAACATGGTGTTATATGTTGTATGTTTGTGCATGTGGCTGAGTATGAAGAAGAACTCACAAGTCATACTTCTCCTAATTAAGCCATTTTTCTAGCTGACAACTGTCAAAGCCATCCCAGAAAACCATGAATATTAAAGTGCTGTTCACTGGCACATTTGGCATTTTGAAGCTGGGCAAATAAAAGTCATGAAATATGAAAGGAGTGCCCCATGTCATTTCACAGAAAATGTTGCCATTAAGATGATGTATGGGAAAATTCACACCTTCATCTTCTGGGAGTACTATACTATATTTTCTGTATTACTTTACTTCAAAAGCATTACTAGTGGCTTACAGACTTCCACCTTTGGCAGAAGGAAATTTATGAAACATATTAATGTCAAGATTTTAAATGCCTGTTAATATTGATATATATACTTACCTAAGCCAAGTGCATATTTTTATTTATAATGGAATTCTCTGCTGAGAGAGCATTCTAGCACAGCTCTTTTTCATATCTTCTAACCATGGCACTTAGTCATTAAATTAGTTCTGAAAAAATCTACTGGTTTTTTACAATTAAAATCCACCACAGCATACAACAGGAGGAAGGAACTTTTTGATTTATAGCTCAGACTCTTCAAAACTTTACCTATGTTTTGATTCTCCCATTTTGGATAAGCAAAATTCTCAGAGAATTCAATTCTTATCACAGAATATACTTGCTGGCCTCAATCTCTGGCAAAGTATCTCAGAAATATTAGACCTCTCCCCCAAACTTAATAATATAAAAAAATATATTAATTGAGTCTGTCTGGTTTATGTACCTGACCAAATCACCTAATTTATATTAGGAGTTGAATACAATAACAGGACCTGCAATACAGTTATCTGATCTATACACCAGCCTGCAATACACTAGCAATCTAGATGTCTGCTCTGTCACTCACATGCCTGGAAGCACCCTGGAAAACAGGGATCCTTCCAAGAGACCTTAGACCATCCCACCAAGGGCCCAAGAGCAGTCTTCAAAACACCATCTCTAATCATTGTCACCATCTTAGTGCTACTGTTTGTTGTTTTGGATATCTTCATCATTAATTTATTCTCAAACCCAAACTAATGCTCTCATATACAAATAAAAGATGAGCTGCAGTTCAAAAGCCATTCTAAAATATGCAAAGGAAAAACACATCTAATGAACAGGTCAAGAAGAAATAGCCTTAAATTGCTGCAAGATGCATGACCATGAGAAAAATCTAATAAAGCTCTGGAATAGACTACACACTGTTGCAAGCTCTCAAATTTAGTGTATTTAGACTCCTTTGAAAGAGAGGCTCCTAAACCAATACTGTTTGAGAAATGAAAGTTCTCTAATGTTCCTCTGTTTTTTCTCTCAGAAAAACAGAATTCTCATGTTTCATCCAACACTGTGTACTGTCCTCATTTAGTAAAAGGATTCACTGAAAGCCTGTAAAAACTGTAAAAGCTAAAATATTGATCAATTGTAAAAATCCAGTTAAAAATATTACAGATTTCTAAAATCATTATAATATTCTTTCAATGTCTGTATTGTAATGTTTCATTTCAGCCCTCTTTCTAGATGCAAATACATTTATTTTCCTGATTTTTCTTCTTAGAGGAAGGTACAGAATAATTTAAATCATGTTTATCCATAAGAGGGTTTAGCAGTTTATCTGGCAATACTTAATTGGGTTTTCAGATTAAGGGAAAATCTGCAAGTTATTATATGCAATACAAGTATATGTTTACAGCACCTTATGTATAAATTATCACCTTGAAAAGAAAAATAAGTTTTTCATTTGTTCCATGGAGAAAAAAAGCACATGCTGTTCTTGAAAGCATGTTTTACATTAGTAGCAATATTCCAGAGAAATAAGCTTTGATTTCACACTGGCAACATGGAAAAAAAAACCCCAAAACTTCCTAAATTAGGCAGATACTGAGAGTAAAGACACCTTAAAAAAGACAACTGAACTTTTGAGAGACACTGCACACAACAAACTTTTCAAACCAAGTTCTACTCTGACACAAAGAAAGCAAAGAGCATCTACGCCTTAGCAGCTACTGTACTGCTAAGTACTATGAATATTCTAATACTGTTTTTTCACAGTTCATTTCAAAGATGAGATACCTTCTCACTTGAAACCCTCTTATAGGCCCCAGCACTGAATTTCAGATGGCTGAATAGAGCTGGTAACTGTGGCACAAAAATTTTTAAAACTTAATTTGCCATGCTACAAGAGTACATCTTGGTAGTATCTTTCTCTTTGGTGCATCCCTGTATAAACATAACCTGCAAGTCACTATGCAACTAATTGTTTAGCATATATGGCAGGTTTAAAACCTTTCTGGTTTGACACTGACAAAAAGAGCACTATATACATTGTCTTGGGGAACATTTGCATTACTAGACTGATAACAAGGACTGACTAATAAAAACAGCATCTCACTGGAACTGATGGCATTCAGCCAACTAAGATTGAAGAACAGATAGTGATAATATAATATATACCTCTATATAATTATGTTTTTATGCACATATAAATCTAGAATATCACCCACAGGCCATGTTCAATGGGTGCACAAGAGAATGATGTAGTTAGCACTTGCACTCATTTCCTTACCTCTTGGCTCTTCAAACTCAAAGAAACAGGAACACTTTGAGTGGTGATGTGTTTCCAAGTTTCTCCAGTCTTATCCATAGGAATCAGTTCACATCTGTGGTTCCACTCTGTTCTGGAACTTTCTGAAGAAACCTGTCTTCCCTTTGCCCCACAATGTACTTTTGCTCAAGTCTAATTCAGAATTACCTGAGGCTGAATAGGCAAATATTCCTCTTCAGACATACACAAATCAAGCTGGTGTTTCACAGCAACTCCTGTTAGTCAGTCTCAAATGGCAATGCTCCATTCTGAATGGCAACAGATATTGGATGCATAAATTAGTATTTCCTGTTAATAAGGAATTCTGCAAATTTCCTGGAAATTCTTAATTGGTGCATCCTAGTACAGCATCCAGCATTCTCATGAATACCTTCCCCACAAAAATCCTATCCACCTGATCAGTGACTTGGGCAGGCATCATGAAGGGGCCACAGTTTGACTGTCTCAGCAGTTCTTCTATCTGTATTTATCTGCCATGTAAATGATGTATTTCTTATGACTGCTGATTATACTTTTTTTATTTTTTCTTCTGGCTGTGGTTCAACTAATTAAACCCAACAGAAAGAGAACAATGAGCTTTTTGGGGAAGCAATATTGCTATTCGATTTTCATTTTGTTTTAAAAAAGTATTTTTAGCATTTGAACTTAAAACCTCAAGATCTTGGCATGTCTGTGAGCTATAAATCAATACATCATTCCATCAATGACGATTTAATTAAGATAAAAAGGCAGCCAAGTATTTGTTGCTTTATCTAACAAATAGCCCCTAGGAGTTTGTGGTGACATCCTTTATGCTTCCAAAAATAAAGAGGAATAGAAGGATTGCTTAAATATGCAAGGAGTTTCAGATGACATGGATTGGAATAAAGGACCCTGAAGATACTTTTGTGAATGAACACACTAATATTTAGCAATTGAATTGGTTTATCAAATCCTCCTTTAATAGCAGATTGACTTTAAGCTGATGTATTCTAAAAGCACTAAGTTAGAAGCCTACTGTAAATGAAGACAGGAAAAACATCCCTTTTGCTGTAGCCTGAAAAATGGTTCCTGCCCTTCTGGCTTGATAAAATGATCTGCAATAAATATCCTCATGTTCTTATATCTTTAATAATTCACTTGGAAAAGGCAACAATAGCTGTAGGCACAGTCTGTTATGATTAATGGCAAAAGCAGTGGCCTTTGTGTAACAAAACCCTACTGGTTCTAGAAGTTTTCAAGGTCAAAATTTCATCTATAAAAGTTCTACTTATATACTTTAGATATGTCCAAATTGTCATGTGTATTATCTTACAGGAAGGATGATGTAAAAAGTATACCATGAAACTTCAGATTAATGAAATTCACAAGTACTTCAAGGAAAACTGCAGTAGAAGGCAAAGCTTTTGTCACTTCTCTCTCAATATGTGGTGGAAATACAATCCACAGCTCAGATAATTTTTCCATGTTATCTTTTTTTTTTTGCCACACTAATGATCTCCACACAAGGCTGAAGCTAGATAAACTACCCTTACCATAGGTCTATTCATAAAATGAAATACTAATAAAATAATCATGCTGTGAAACTTCAGATGTCATTATAAAGAAAGACTTATTTTTCAGGCTGCCTTAACAAATAGCTGTACCAGAAGAGAATGACAGCTTTTGATGCAAAAGTTTTGCTCTTAGCCTTTATAAAACCTGAGAGATTTATCACTTAGAAATTGCTAGCACTTACATCCTGAAACATTAATCACACAGTATGAAAGATAATTATCACCAAACTTTTTGCTATAAATATATGTTCCTGGTGGTTTATGTTGCCATATTATTTTTAATAGTCATAGCCATACATTAAAACAATTTACTACACTTAAGGGGATGTCTTCAAAAACTTAAAGGGAACTATAAAATTTAATACAATATTACATCTTTCACAGAAAGCATATGCTAAAATACTTCACAAAAATTAAAGTTTATAGCAGTGGTAAAAGGCATATAAAGAAATGTAGAAGATCATGTAACAAATAAATCCCCTTCTTTTATATTGTAAGATGAAGAAAATTATGACTACACATAAATAGCTAAGATTAAGTTTAATACAGAACAAAAACTGTTCAAAATAAAAGAAGCTACATGCAGACTCCATCAGAAGTGATGGAAAAGGTTCATAAGTAAGGAAATGGCATAGAAAATTACTAAAATAGTGACAATTCTTATTTCCAAGGAATGTAATAGTATTTTTCTATTTGCTCCTACCAACACACAACTTTATGAAAAAACTACCTTTCTAAAACTTACTTTGCTAAATAAATTTATAATTTATTGATATTTCTTTAAAAACAAACAAACAAAAACCTACAAAACTGTGATCTATGGAAAACTGGAAGTTTTAAACTCTATGCTTGGATGTGGTTTCAAAGAGAACACATTATTTTCACAATCTCAGGAGACCATGAGGAAAAGATCCTCAGTACAGCAAAGTTATATAAGTTATATAAAGTTAAAAAATCCCAAAATTTAAGTAATTTATAGATAAAAGAGAATTTAAAACTGCATTTGGGAAAATTTTAATGACATTTTGAGCAGTATAATACACAAACAGCCTCAGAATAGCAGGGGGTAAAGCAGGAAATGTTGCAGAGTCAGGACTTCATATCCTGGTCCTCAATATGCTACAGTACCTGCTACTTATGGTACTGGCACAGCCTCAGGATAATTTGTACAAATCCATCTTAATCTATTTAATTTAGGGTAACTGACATGCAGCAACAAGGAATTTGTGTTCTTCCAACAATAAACTATTGCTGTGTCTTGCTCACAGCACTGTTATGGGTCTGGACGACAGAGAAACTAATACAGAACCATTGCTTGTCAGCAGAACTGATATCTTCAGTCAACTGTAGCCAGACACTTGTTTAAACAACTTTGATCAACAGGGTCTAGACAGAAAAGAAAAAAGGAAAAAAAAAAAAAAAGGGAAAAAATCACATTTCAATCATCCAAGAGCAAGACAGAATTGAAGTAAAAATCACAAAAAACCCCCAGAGTTTGTATTCTTATGGTAAGATTAAATTTAACATTTCAGTCAAAATGAAAATGAGCAATCATCATATTTAGACACAGGGGAAAAAAAAAAGGGGGGGGAATAAATGCACATTAATAGCAGTACAAATGAACTCCAGCCAGCAGAACCAAGCCTGGCTCATGACCTGGTCTATTAAATCCAGCAGTACATCATTTTGGATTAGTGCAAAAAACCTGAAATATACAGTCCTTGTCTTATAGTTCAGTGTTATAAAATAAATTGTAAAGCATCAGATAATGACAAGGTGCAATATAAAGGTCTACAAGTGAAATAAAAATGGACAAGTAACAGTTGACTATGATTGCTTAAAAGAAACAAGATGTTTAAAAGTGTTCAAAGGTGAGCACATCCATAAGACATACTGACAGACAAGAGGATGTAAAATGTTCCAAAGCACATGACAACCAATTTAATCATATTTCAAGTATATTTTTGTACATTAAACTACGTATACTGTGGGCAAGATTTAGTTAGGACCTCAAGATGTAATAGCAAATGATCTGAAGTACCAAAGGTACTGTGGCATAGGTATCTTATATACTCTGTAGTCCAACTACTAAGCACACTGTGTATGTCCATATAGACTGTTTATAATTCAACTCTCATAAAATTTTACACTCCTATTTACTTTGGTTAAAAGAAAAAAAAACCACATTACCTCTCTGGCTGTACACTTCGACACCTGTTGGATTTTGTATACAAATGAAGAAAGGAGAGCTGTGAATGTTAAATTTGCTTTCACAGACTGAAGGATGAAGGCTCCTAGTCTCCAAAGACCAGAACACAGTAATGTTTTTATTTGTTCACAGAAAATATTTAATGTGACCCTCAATATCTCAGTGACTAAGATACCACATTATGCATCTTCCTCATTTTTAACAGTCTAAACACTAAAGTCAGTTTAATTAATAACTTCCATATAAGAAAAAAACAAACAATATTCAAATTATTAGTTTTCCAGTGTAAGTCCTCATGGATATCAGTTGGAGCCATTACAGCTTTGTAAAAATAGTTCAAGCTTGTTTTGCAATATAAATCTCAAAAAAAAAATTGTTATTTTCCAGTATCAGCAAAGAAAGTTGTAAAACTGACAGTGTGTAAACTGCATTCTTTCTACTTAAAACCTTCTACGTGTAGAATGATGGGCAGGGCCAGAGTGCCTGTACACACAGGAGCTGTGAAGAAAGAAGACTGCATACTTCTGTCACCTTTAAGAAGCACAGAGGAGGATGGGGACCTGAACTTGATATCTATTTGTATTACCAATTCAGTAATTTTTCCAAGTAATTTTGTAAGGGTTACACTAAGTCCACGTCCTACAATATTCTGGTGACCAGTGCGAAAAACAGAACTTTCAAACAGGTTTCACTGGCATAAAGGGACACTTAAAATATATATGATCGTGAGTCCAGCTTCTGTTTCCACCCCAGGAATGTTGATGAGCAGGGCCTGTTAGAAATATCTCAACATATGCATACAAAGGATAATGAACTGAAATTTACTCTAGAGCAATGAATGAAGATCACTCCAAGTTTGGTAATATATTTTACAGTGGCAAAGACCCACTGCTGTTAACTAGCTGCTGTTAGCTTGGATGCTCCTTTTCTGCTAGACTTGTTTGTGCTTGTCCCAGCACCGAGTGACACCTAAGAAATTAATTAGATCAAGTTCCTCTCTTCACATCTATGACAACTGATGACAGTGCTGATAACCTTCTATTATCAGGAACCTGTACTTCAGCAATGTTCATTACTGCAGATGCTTCTGTGGCCAGGGCAGAATGCAGAGACAGGGAGGGTGGTAATTTCTTCTTTCAAACAATCTTAAGTATGTCAGGACTGATAACATACTGTTTTATAGACTTTTTCTCCTCCATTTTCTTTGCTCAAGACATGAAAAAATTCAATGTTTTAATGCTGCTTTTTACATTAAGTGTTTTTTTAACCTCTACTAGTAGAAATATGGGCAGATGGAAGTGCAAGAGGGAAGTCTACAGATCCAGAGAATTTAAAAAAAAAAAAAAAGGTTTAAGACAAATCAAACAAAAACACACTAGTTAGGTAATTTATATTTTTAAACAGTATAACATTCTATTTTAAATTATTTGCCTTTAATAAACAACCTAGATGACTAAACAGCATCTTGAACATTCAAAATCCGAATCTAGGAAGACAGATATTCCCACGGACAGAACTCAGTCAAGAACTGAGATTCCTCCTGTAAATAAGGAAAGGACAACCCACAGCAGCAAAGTGCATTTGGAAAAGAATTGACAAAAAGCAGTACATTCACTTCCAGCGTGCCTTCTCATCAGAAGAAGGAGAAAAAAATGTGTACAAATTGTAGATGAGTAAAAGCAAAAGAGCCTTCAAATAAAGCTAAAAATTTGCGTAACAGGCAAAAAAAGCCTGAGCACCCTTCTCCCAGAAAAGTTGTCTGTATTATAGCATAATAATTCATCATCAGTAAAAATATTTTATAAAATAAAAGGAACACTGCTGTTCATATCTCATGGGATATGAAGCTGTTAAGATAATTTGATAATCTATATTTAAAGCACCTAGAATAAAGGTTTCACCAGGTCAATATTTCATTGGCATTTTAATTAAATAATTGGTCTAAATTCTAAACTGGGAAGTGAATTTATGATCTTATTTAAACAGAATAACTGAGGTCATCAAATGACTTTTAATTAAATTGTTAATCGATTTTTCTTTAATTCTTTGGGATGATTGATGGCCACGCACTTAGTTGCTACATTTGTTAATTACCACCATGAGTCAATTCCATGCAGTGCACTTTGGTATGACTGCTCTAGTAATCTCTGTATTATAAAAAGAATTTCACAGTTTTGCTACACCATTTTGCATTACTCATGCATGCTTCCTGAGGCACTTAATTTTTAAAAAATTGGTAAGGTGGATCAGTCATTTGCATAGGATGTAGTCTACAAAATTAACCTGCAGGTGAGTTAGTAGTCCAGTAATTTCTTCCAGCAAATCTTGCACCAATTGACTGAATAATCTTTCTTATGACTTCCTTATGTTCATTTTTTTGAGGATTATGCAAGCCAAGCTACCTTAAACTTCCTTTAACAGTTGGTGTAGAGATGGCAATTTTTTTTCACGTTCTCTAGCTTCATTTACAGAGTTCTGTAATCCCCTTACAACAGACCTTCTGTGATTATGCACTAAATAAAGATCTAGAGAAATGACAGCTTGTTTTCACACCTAAGTACTGCTATCTGTCCTTAGTTTGTTGACAGCATAATTCCTATTACCACCAGCAGCGCATAAAGTAGCGTAACTGCTTCACCTTCTTTCAACCTAAGATCTGGATTTAAACTTTGGGTTGAAATACGCAATTATTGCATTTCATAACACAGTAGGAATAAATAAATAAACAGTCTCTGCTTTTTTTCTTAACAAATTCTATATTCATGAGAATATTGCCAGAAAGCTATAAGCTTCCAATGAGCTTTTCTGAATATGTATCCAAACAAGTTATCAGCACTAGTCCTTTCATTTACAAAGTTGATAAAAAATCCCAAACCAAACCAAAAATAATCCCAACTACAAAAACAAGTGAGTTGTTCACAGCTGACTGAAGAAGCTCTCTCATCCTAAGACAGTAAAAAGATCATCATTTCACTACCTCAAAGGCAGAAAATTATAATTCATATTTTTAACATTAATACTAGAAAATTTGCAAAGGCTGTATGGAGAACCTAGACTACCACCTTCCTGGTAATGAGTTTTACCACCATAAACTCAAGAACCAAACAGAAATCTTGTAATTCTGACTGGTTAGGCCAAAAGTGAAATAAATAAACAATTTCAAAGTAGAGATGAAATTAGATCTGAAAAAAACCACAGTTGGGACAGACTTAAAAAAAAAAACTCAAACAAATGAAAAAAAAACAACAAACCAGAGACAAATGCACAGGAAACATATTTTCTACAGTGCTCATTTTGACCACAATTACTTTCTTATTGATTTTGTTGGTTTTTTTGCTGAAAGGCAGAAAGTTTCATTTTTCTTATCAAGTGATTATTAACACTCTGATGAAGTCCAGTGTTTTACTTGAGTATCCATTTGTTCAGAACTGGAACACAGATATCTAGTAATTCTTTCCAGTTTATCCACTGTGTTTGAGCAGATGAATGGTTACTTAGCACCTGTCTCTACTTTGGACTTCATTTAATATTAAGGTTTGCTAAACCAAGATGTTTGAATGAGATGGAGTTTTAAATCAGGCATTCCATCTGTAGCACATGTAATTCTAGGCTTTCTTTTACAAAAATAAATGTCTTCTGTTGTTCCAGCATATCCAGGAATTTTTAAAATCAGGAATAAGTTGATAAAAAGAATAATTCTGGAAAGAAGAAATGCAAAAAAATTCAGGACAGTAAGAGATGCAAGCAAAAGGTTTTCTTCCTTTTAAACTTTGACACAAGCATGGGTATTTGAACAGATTTTTTGCTTCATGTGGGCAAGAAAGGGGAAGAACTTGAAACCTTAGAATTATTTGCTGGGTGCAAACAAGCCTTCAGGAGCCAGCAGAGAAACCACAGAGACCATTCAAAATTCTACTGGAGAAGAAAATCTTATTATAGGTCAAAGGAATGTGAGAAAAAGTTTAATAAAACAGAACAAGATTCAGTGTACTGGATTTAAAACTGTGGCTTCATGAAAAGTTTTTGCATCAGTCTTCAAATATGCCTACTTACGAAGAAAGTGGCCATTATTCCTGCATGCAGCACTTCCTAAGAACTGAAAATAGCCAGCCTTTATGAAAATGTCTTCAGACATAAGTGTTATGCTTGTGTTAGTGAAACAGATCCTCTTTCCTTATTTTCTACATTAGTAGTTCATTAACAGAGGAACTAATTGAAGGCACACATGTTTGTGGTCTTACAATGATTTGCATTACAATGTACTCCATCATGCTCATTTAGCAAAATGTTCTAAGTCCTTACAAGAAATAACAAACACAGAATCCCCCCTTTTTTAAACTCTTTCGGGATAGCTAAGCTTGGAGGTTACCATGGACAGGATGATACTCACAATCCTAACATTTACACAGCATGGGAAGCAAAATGTGGGGTTTTTTTCTTTTTTTTTTTTTTTTACTTTCCTACCTAAAATTATGAAACAAAGATGGGAGCAGCACCACAGGCAGAGGTTAGGAAGTCATGTAGGGCACCTAGAAACAAGGACAATACAATACAGGGTTTGGCACAGAAACTTCACAATCCTTCAGATTGTTGTAATTCTGCTATCTTCCTTCCAGTTATTTCTTTTTTTCCCTCTATTTATCTTTGTGTCTAAACATTTACACAAAAGCCTGATATCTATCACCCAAGGAAACTTTTAACTACAAACTGTGAATTGAGGGGGGGAGAACCCCATTTGCATTCCTGCTTAGCCAGAGGCAGCAATTAACTCTTACAAGCTGCTTTACAACATGAACCATGTCTTCTTATTTTATCCTATGCTGTCAGCACTTCAACTATTATCCTAATAGCCATGTTTATTGCACTTCATGTGCAATTCACACACCACGTTTTGACCCTTCAAGTACAAAATGTGACTCCAGGTATTTTCACTGCTATTTAAAAAACTGCTTTCAATCTCAACAAAACAAAACTGGATAGATGGAATCATGAGATAAAAATCCTTATAGTTAGATAACTATGAAAAATAGAAAAATATGAAGATGAATGCAAGTGAAATTTTAGGGAAATAATGCCTGGGAAGGATGCAAATGAATTAGCCTACGTTGCCTATAGAATTATATTTAAAAGACAGTGCTGCACTCCAGGTTCTGATCCCTACGCTCTGTAATTGGTATTTACTATTTTAAGTAAAAAAGCAACTTATATTTGTGGTGTACTGTGGGATGATCATTATACAACTTACCAGTAAAGATACTCCACATGAAAAATTCATACTTCTAGATTTTGGTGTCAAGATTATTTAGGGTTTTCTGTTAGCAAAACACTGTCCTTGACAAAAGTGCTCTTGGCTTTAAGTAATTTCAAAATCAAATGTCATCTATTTCTGTCAAATGAAAGAAAAGGAGAAATATTAAGAAACTCCTCTAGCTAAATACCCCTTTGCACACCAACTATGGTTATGTTAATGGACCCTGTCTTCAGGTCATCTGTTCAAATTAAAGAAACTGCCTTCACAGTAAGAAATCTGCATAGATTGCCAATTGTTCTAGTTCATTACCTGTTAGCAAATGTGAAGAGCCAAAGCCAATTCTGACATCTATGTGTAATGAATTCGTTACAATGCCTGGCACATTTGGGAGAAAAAACAAAGGAACAACAAAAAAGGACAACAAAAAGGAACAATGCAGATTAGATTCTTATTAAGAACATTTGTTGAAAGAATAGTTGCTGGAATAAATTCTGAAAATCTTATTTCAGCCTTTTCTGAAAGCTCAGTTTTTTACTAGTTTATTACATAACTTGTTTCAGTTTTAAGATACACACATATAATATTTATAGCAACCTGGGTTAAATAAAATAATGTCTTATCATCAAACCAAAAAGAGGCTTTTCATTTAACAGACTATTTTAATATACAACTTCTGATCCACCTGAATTTCAGGAAGCATGACTGTTACTTAAGCATCACCACTACATGTCTTGATGAAGTCTTACAAAGAAATAAAAAGCATTAGATAGAAGCTTCATTTGGGTTTAATTTAAAGAGCAAAACTGGCATTTTTTTTCTAACTTTTTCAGTATTTCATCTCCAGATGGAACCTTCTTTAAATATTCAGAATTTTAATTATTATACTTTTAACAAACTAGTGTTTTTAAAATATAATCTCCAAGGAGCATATCAACTCTGAAATTACAACAATCAGAAAAATAAACTTTGCCTGTCCTACACGTTACATGCTCGTTTCTTCTATCAAGGCAATTTAATTGCCCATATATAAGTAGATACATTCACTTCATAATAAGCTTCTAATTTTGGATCATCTACAAAGGCAGTGTGGGTGAGAGCTTCATTTGACATGATTAAACAGAAGCATGCAAAATTCCAGACTTAGTGTGAATGGGAAGCTTCAGTTCCCCAAGTATGTGTTTGATAAGGGACACAGCTGAAAATAGCTGCCCAGCAAGTCTTGAGATGTGTTGGAAAAAAGCTTTAGAAAACGAGGTGGGCAATTAATTAACAAAATCTTTCATGTATTATGCAGTGTTGGAACTCATTGCAAACGGTTCCTTACAAAATACAACGGAATGTTATTCAGTGCTTTTATTTATGACTCATTAAAATTTGCAGGCAATGTAAAGGCACTTTCATGGGAGCAATGCCTTGTGATCCAACAGAAGAATATAGAGTATTTTTAAAGAAATAAAAAAAATTAATTAGATGGGATATTAGATCAGTAATGACAATTGCAAGATTTTTCAGGAGCCTCCACTTTCCAATAAATGGGAGAAGGTCTACCTTGGCAGTGATATGTAGTCTCCTACTCCACTTTGTAGACTACTTCTGCTTGAGAGCTGAGTTCCAGAACTGAAACACCATGTATGACCTATCATGAAGTATTAAAATCAACTGACCCTTGGTGTTTCCCGCACAAGGTATTCTGAAATATCTTTGCCTGGAGCATCCCAAGTATCTCAGCATTTGCATCAGGTTGACAAGCAACACACACCACATCTGTCCTCTTCAAACCCTCTTGCACAGGTAGCTTTTTTGATTTCTGTAGCATGCCCATCTCTATACTGCAGTATCAGAGTGCCTGTCCCCACAGGGGCTGCTTGTCTCTCTGATAAAGGAATCCCACATTGCCCAAAGAGCACCATGGGCAGCCAGTCAAATCCTAGTAAAAACCTGTCATGGTCACTGGAGTGCTACCCATGCACACCAGCATGACAACCACACCCACCTTCATGGAAATTCATAGGCCAAGGGGTTATTGATGCAGTTTTTCAAAAGCATTGAGCTGTTACTTGATTTCAGTCTTTCAGTTGTATCAATAACATTTGAAAAAATGGGAAGGAGGGAGGGATCTATGACTACACATCATTACTTAATCACATTATTTAACTGTAGTGTTTGGGGTTTTTTTTAAGATAATGGTATATCTTAGCTTGAAGAATACAATAACAAATGTTTAGTAACTTTAGCTCAACTTCTGACATAATTAAAGAAAAATATGGCCTAACTGAACAAGCCAGCATTATTGTCCTTTACAGATTATATATCTCTTCACATAAAAGGAGGAAAGTCAGACATCTGTACACATGCAGAGCCCACCAAAGTAAAGAAACACCAAATTTCACAGGTCTAAGATAAATAAGCATCCTGAAAGCTTTTTTGTCTCTAGTCTGGGCTAGATTTTAAAACTCTGACTCAACTTATGGTGCAAGTCACTGAGCTTAATGTGCATTTATTGCACTGAGATGACTGCAAATGTTCTCTACTTTAGGAATGCAAGTGACAATCTGTTAGTGAAATAAATTAAAAGTTAATGCTAAAATATAATAGCCCCTGTATTAAAAAAATATAGTGCACATTTTTCCATTTTCAACAGCTGCATGAGACAGAAATTTAATCAGGTGATAAAAGGTTAACAAAATCCCTGCAGAAAAACTACAGTCACTGACTAATTGGTTTTCAGTTTTGTTTAGCTATATCATTTTGATAAGCTTTTATCCCCTGGTAAAGCCAAAACGATGCTGCTGTTCTTATCATTACACTTGATCAATCTTCCCTGCTTCTGAGGGGGAAACCTGTAAACTTCTCTTTTCAGCACATCCATCAGGCAGACAATACAAAAGGTAAATCTGGCAAATACCAGTTGCTCAAGGTAAGCATTAATCTTAATAGCTGGCTGTAATTAGGAACAAGATGTATAAACTGACAAAAAGCAATAAATAATTTGAAACCAGAAATGTGGTAACATTTAAACACAAAGACTGCACTTGGGTTTAATCTAGCTTAGTCACTTTGCTGGTATTCCTCCATGTAGTAGCATTTAAGTCAAAATAATTCTAGAACAATTAATATATAGAGCTTTAATGTTTCGCATTACCAGTTACTGAGAAGTCAGCTCAGGGTTTCACATGCTGCACTGCACGGTGGCCCTGCTCATTCAGGAAGCCATCTCCAGACCTTCAAGACCTATCTGCTACCTACAGAGACCCAGACTACACCAGAAATCCCTTTTTGGGGATTCTGCTGACCACTCCAGGCTCCACTCTGACCTTCCTCTCCCACATCTTTGGTCACAGTAAGAACTTCCAGTACATTTAATATAGTTTTCTGTGCATGAAGTATATTATTTTTTACCACTCCCAGAATAAACGGACCATTATCTAAACAGCTTGAGAACTTCCCTTAGTACACAGGGCATCATATGAAGAACTGCACACAGGCAAGTCAAAACAATTCAGAACATTTGCACACATCCCACAAGTAGAAATGTTTGTTAGAAGGTGACTGCATCACAAGAAACCAAAAAGCCTAAAGATATTGCAAGATTTTTTTGTTCAAAAAACAAACTAGATACTTTCAGAGAACTTTTTAAAATCAATAAAAAGCTTCTGTCTAATTTAAAAAAAAAAAAAAAAAAAAAAAAGAGTGGTGGCTGATGGCTCCCTGGTTACTCATAGCTACCAATAAACTGCTGCCAAAATAAACAGTAATGTTCTGTGCTGTTCCTAGATATAATGGAAATAGGCACTAATGTGCTTTCTTTTAGTCCATTCCTGTTGATCAAGAAGAAGAAAGATAAAGCAATTTTCTCAGCCACACACCAGTATAAGCACAAACACCAAAAAGATTTACCCCAGTTTAACTGCTAATATGCTTTTGAATCACCATATCCAGGTTCTCTTCAATCAGAAAGCAAGGGCTGACTTCATTCCAAAACATGGAAGTCCATTCTCTATCTGACAGATAATAAATAGCACTAGTAGCATATAAAGGCTTCCAAGACTTACCATGTTCACTGTGTAACTCAAAAATCAATTTCCTGAAAACACACTGCCCTGAGACAAAGCATTTAATTGTGATACATGTTTTTGAAATACCAGTGACCAAATTCTGTAGCCAGATAATGGCATCAAAATGGCATAAGTTAAAAAAAAAGAATCAGTCATTACATTTAATTGTTATTCTATAAAATAAATTTGATTAAGAAAAAGCTAGTTAAAGCATAAAAGATTACTGTTAAGAGAAAAAAAATCCCTTCTTTTGAGAGTATGTGGGTTAGTTACAAATATTATTAAGGCTTTAGAGTCTTAAAACAAATCTCTCTTATACACTCTCCATACTATTTCAGACAGTTGTTACAAAACAGTTGTGAATACAGTTTATGTAAAAGCTCCTAACTTTCATGTCTTCAGGCTGAACTGACCTCCAGAGTATAAGCAATTCTATCACCTACATAAAGTCTTCCTAACAAATTCATTAAGAAATACCTTAACCAACATTACCATGAAGAAACAAGAGATATATAGCATTTTTGTTGTTGTTTGTTTGTCTTCTTAGGAGAAATGTCAGCATAGTCAGAATTACATAATAAACAAAGCACACAATTTAAAAAAAAACAACAAAAACCAACAAACCTAATGTGGTTTCTTTACTGATTTTTAAATAAATGTAATATAAAGAGAAAGTCAACAAAATAATTCAGCTACTGCTTATGTGATGAAAAAACAGGAGAGTAGAATTTAATGCTGTGAGCTGTGGCATACTCCAACAACTGAACCACAATTTACATTTATTCTTTTAAATAACTCAGGTAATTAAATCAAAGAATAACAAAAATGGTTCTTTTTCTTCAGGCAGCACAGTAAAAATGTCAAATGTAATGGCTGTCATAAAAAGGTAGGAATACAGAATCATCAAAGAATCATTTAGGCTGGAAAAGACCTCAAGATCATCAAGTCCAACCCTTAATAATAAATAATCACCCTAAATAATCACCACCCTTTCAACTAGACTGCAGCACTAAGTGCCATATCCAGTCATTTCTTGAATGCTTTCAGGGATAGTGACTCCACCACTTCCCTGGGCAGCCTGTTCCAATGCTTAACAACCCCTTTACACAAAGAAATTCTTCCTTATGTCCAGCCTGAACCTCCCCTGGCTCAGCTTCAGGCCATATCATCTTGTCGTGTCGCTGGTTGCTTGGGAGAAGAGTCTGACCCTCACCTGGCTCACCCTCCTTTCAGGCACCTGTGGAGGGTGATAAGGTCTCCCCTGAGCCTCCTTTTCTCCAGGCTGAACAATTCCAACTCTCTCAGCTGCTCTTCACAGGAATTGTGCCCAAGACCCTTCACCAGCTCCACTGCCCTCATCTATGAGATAATCTACCTCAGCTAAAGTTATAGGTGCAAATATAAATGGGAAACTGCACCCAGAGCTGTGCCATGGGCACTCTATTAGTCTATGTCATGGATGAGTAAAGTTTTCATGCACCTAATGCCCAAAATAAGTTAGGAGTGGCTATTTACTGAACTTGTAAACCTACATTTACATCCAGAATTAAGTGCTCTTTCCTGTGATGGAGAACCTAGTGCAATGACAAAACATTCTGAGAACCAGGGAAACAGATTAGCACAAATTACAGATCAAAAAGAAAGGTTACTACTTTTTTTTGTGATTTACTGTGTTTATATTCAATGGTGTACACTCAACAATATCACCCCCAGCAAAAGAAAAAAGCTTCCTATGATGGACAAAATACAGTTTTTCAAGGGGAGCTAAGAGTGACCACATGCTTAGGGATATAGAAAAGTATCACAATTATCTTGAAAAGAACACCTATTACCTGCAGGCCAGACAAAAAAACCCTCTCTTCATCCATTCTAAACTGTTGAAAATTATTTTGTGACTTCCCATGAGAAAGAACACTTCAGACACAGGAGGAGGGAGAGACACTATTTGATCCTGCTTATGAATGCTGAATGGAATTTTTTCTAGCCACTTTCAATACACAGAGTATTAGGCATCACAGACCAAAAAAGTCAGCAAAGAATATTTTTTTGCACAAAACTAAAAACAGCTGTAAAAACAGGTGCAGAACTGCTAAATCATGGCCAAACCGAAGAGAGAAAAATAGTAAAGGCCCCATTACTTGGATCCTTATATGAAAAACAATTTCTAAAATAAAACAGAATTCAGAAAATATTTAATATCATTAAGAAAGGAAGGAAAACAAAAAAAATTTGCATATAATTAAGTTTATTCAGCCCATATAGTGATGATGTTCAAGAAAATTATTTACATTTCAATATAAATAAATTTTCCTCATGTCACTAATGAAATGAAAAGAACATAAACTGGATGTCTACATACTGAAGCTACAGAAATTTAAACAGTAATCTCAATAACATAAATGGAACATATGCTTTCTTGTAATACTAATTCTAATGTATGTTGCATGGAATAAAAATATATACACTGTAGCAAGTAAAAATTATCATTTTAATTGGTTGTGAAAAATACCACATGTAAAAATGCTTTGGTGTACCTATTTTTCTCTAAGTGAAAGTATTTTTAACTAAGCTACTCCTTCCAAGTTTCTTTTAAATATTTGCACACTTAATCAAGAATAGTCAACTTAAATATTCAGTGACGAGTGCAAATAATAATGACTTAGTGTTCTAAACATGGAAAGAGAATATAGAGCTAATTAGTTTTGGCTGTGTAATGCAGATTTTTTTTTCTCAGAGGTGAAGAAAAAGTGGGATTCAATCTAAACTGAAAACATGCTGTTTCCAGCTCCAAGAGATATTAAAAACTGATTCCTTTGTTAAAACTGGTCAAGTAAATGTTACTATTGCATTACTATGAATATTTGAAAAAATTAGTTCCATCTTTTGTTTCAAGAAATAAGCTTATGTATACAACTACATGGAAGATCAACACTTAGTCTTTGACAGCAGCAAATAGGAATCTGACACCTAGGGTAGAAAACTTCCTGGGATGTGGATTTGATGCTGCTTTCCAATCCGAGGTTATTTATTACTGTAATGTCAAAGAGGAACATCTTTCAGAGGTACAAGAAAAGATCTTGTTTTCAGCCTTTTAAGTAGGAACAAAAAAATTCATGAACAGCAACAATAAAAAGATGATCCATTAGATAAACATAATCTGAATTTGTGGAAGATCTCTCCCATCTATGCCTAAGGATGTTGTTTAAAGACGAAAAAGAAGTGCCAAGGGTGACAAGACCAGGGGAAGTCAAAGAAAAGACTGTGACAAAGCAAAGATGGAATTCATAGAGCGATGTTTTGCACCAGAAAAAAATCCCCATGTGTAGACATTTATGAATGAGCATTGGGCTATGTTTCGCACCAGAAAATAATCCCAATGTGTAGATCCCATAAATGTGTAGACATTTATGATGAAAATCTATAAATTACAATAATGCATATGCACAGATAGGCAGACACTCAGAAAAAAATACCCAAAACACAGAAGATGGGATCCAATGATCATATTAAAGAAAAAAAAAAATTCCATCAGTGTAAAAGAATTTAGAATGCACATTCTCTATATTCAAAGGAAAGCAATACCCACTTGAGAAGCCAGAGACAACTGTGCCTCTGTGATGAATGAGTAGATATTCCCTTTATAGCAAAGAATAAGAATTAGAAGAGAATGAAGAGACTGAATATTCACCAGCACTAGGAAATCACTGAATTGGAAAGAAAGATAACAAATATATCTAGAAAAGAAGCCAAACACTAAGAAATTATAAATATGGGCAGGTGGTATAAAATAAAACTAACAGACAAACAACAAAGAATAATTAGTTCAAATTATTCTCATTTTTGCAGTAGGCAATGTTGAATGAGCAGTCCTTTCAGAAATGTAATCCCAGTAACACAAGCTCCATGACTGAAGACTGAGATGGGAATGTGTGTGCTATTACATTACCCATGACAGCAGGATAGATATACAGATTTATGGGAAACAGATTATTGCCAGGACTAAAATCAGACAGCCTTTTCAGTATGATACACAGAGGTGAACACCATCAGAGAAGGAGGAACAATAGATATTTAATGCCCCTATATAGAGATACAGACTATAAAATCAATCAACTGGGTTGCATAAGCATTTCCACTAACTGAGGACACCTCTACAGAAAAGTCATGCCCAGTGAGATCCTTCACAAATATAGTAAATTTGCCTTCCTAAAGTGTGTGCAGACCATACAACTACTGTGGTAATTTGTTAGTGGAAGAGCAAGCTTTACTATTTACCATCTAGGCATTCCAGTTTTTAAGACCTTTAGGAAAATGTGATGGATCTGAAAAAAGCCCTTGAGAAAGCACTTGCTCCTCAGGAAAGCAGACTCTGCAACCTTTTACTGTTCAAGGGACTGCAATGATTAGCTCTAACCATTGCAGTAACCTTTGGATCACCAGTCTGCAAAAACGTGTATTCAGAACTTGACTTCATACATCATCAGTTCTGATCACTACAGATTGAGAAGATAATTAATCAATTAGTTGCTGAGATATATAAACTGTATTTCTCAATACAAATTCAAAACGATATGACACCTTATGTGGCAATTGTAAAAGTGAATAAATAGGAGCAGGATACCAAAACATTTCAGTGGTGGGAAAGAAAATCTAAAGATGCATTTTCCATTTTAGAAATTCACATCCTTTTTAACACATCAAAAGTCACTGAATGTCATCTACGCATTTACTGAATCTCATTTTGTTTTGAAAGCCTCTCCAATTTCTGAGAAACTGACATATGTAAAGATGGAAAAAGGAACACACATTTAAAGCAACCCAGCCAACAGGCATAACAATCAGAAACAAAACACTACAATTACAGCAGCAGACTTGCTGCTCATTTCAAGTGTCTAAGCCTTCAGCCAGGTCCTCAGTGCTTCAGGCTTATATAACCATTTCTAAAACAAACATGTTGATAACACACTCAGTTTTCAGCACAAAACACATCGATCTCCTCTGGAGGTAGAGTACATGGCACTCATCTGAGCACTTGTGATAGACAGCAAGCTGCATCTGATAAAAGGCATTTTTCTTACATACTCTTGACAAGACTAAGAAAGCAGATGCAAGGTGACAGAAATTAGAAGGGATTGACAGTTGGTGGTATATTTTGAGGTAGTTGGCTCAACAATTAGAAAACAATTTTTTTACAGATTGCCTGATTCTTGCCTGATTCACTTGCTTCTGAGAGAGGAAAGAAAGCAATTATCTAGATATCCACTGGAACTTTTAAACTCTTAAACTATGCATCACTGAACATTCTGTTTCCACTGCCTATCAAAAATCTGCTGCATTTAAATGTGAAAACAGATTATTTCCCCCCAGCAGCCAGCTGTGGATGAGAGAGGTCAGCGGATTTTTTTTGCTATCATGAGATTATACATAGTAAAGGTTTGGTAATCCAAAATGGACTTAACCATAAGCTGGTTTTGCTTGAGCCTCACAGATGTTACTCATTTGTTGTGGGTGAACCATCCAGCACTAGAAGAGAATTCAGACAATGATGGTGGTAAACTGCACTAGAATAAAATAAATAAATAAAATACAATTAATCACTAAATCTAACAAAATACCCAGAAGCACAAAATACTCAATACCCTGGGTATCATTTCTACACATGTAGTCTAGAACACAGGAATATTGAGACAAAAAAAATAGCATTTAATTGAGCAATAGATCCAGCTTCTCAAGGGTAAATATACCGTGTTTCTCTAGCCTGCACCACCCTTCTGGAGAGCAAGAGAGAAGAGCTTTGTGCTGTTTTTGAAGGAAGAAAACTAGCATGCTCTGGATCACAGAAATAAGTTAATTTCTCTAGAACAAAAAGATATGAAAAAAATAAGAGAAAATGCTTGTTTGCTATTACTTTAGCATTGCAGAAAGACTAAATTCAGCAGATCTGTGCTCCTTTAGCTATTTTAAAATCATTGATTTCAAGTACACTCAATAGTTTGAGAAAATTAAGACAATGTGTTTATTTTTACTGACAGTGGAGATGAGAAAAGAGCAAATTAAGGTGCCTGCTTTAGTCATAATTTCATATTTCTAATAAATCAGGAAACCATAAGTTTTAGATGGAAGGCATTATTTGATTTTTCAGCTCACTGATTTGTCCCATTTGAAATTTTCCAAGATTCTTCCAAGTTTTTTAATCAAAAAAGGCATTACTGAAGAAAATCAGTGTTATTGATGTTTGACAACCCAGCAGATAAAACTCATTCTCAATACACAATAGATTATCTCAATACCAACATTCATCAGATCTCTCGAAAGACATGATCTTGGTTTTAAAAACCTTCAAAGAAAACACCATTATCTAAGTCCTCTAACAGTCAGCTGGAAGATGGAGTTCAAACATATTGTAGAGAACTGGAAACGTAAGATCTCACCTTAGGTTCTCCTTTTCTTCACAAGGTTACCTGAAGATATTTTTCACTTATGTCATTATAGGAATGCATGTTCCCAGTCTGCAAACTAAATATAAATGTATGCATAAACTTGGAAGACAATATAACACTCTATTTGTGCTTTACCTTTAATTTAAAGCACAACTAGAACTTGCATTTTGGGGGAATAAAGTTTATGCAGAGGGCACAATCTTTATTGCTGGAACAGCTTGCTTCAAACTGCACAATAAATATTTACCTATATTTACCTCTTTACAGTACCTTAGCATTATGTTGCTTTCAGTACACTACTTTCACAAAAAGATGTATGAATTAGAAACCAACCCAATGGCAAGACACAAACATTGAACTTATTTAGAAGGAAAGACTGAATAATCAGAAAAGTCATTAAGAGTGCTTATGTGTTTAAACACAAGTTTTTACCATGTGTTGTCCTGAGCTCTTACAGCACAGACACTAAATGAACAATTCTCATTGATTGAGAATTGTTATCTCATAATCACTAACGTTGATTAACAAGATTGCTCGTTTCTTGATGACCACAATCATATAATTCCCTAAAAACAATAGAAGAAAAATATCTAAATGATAATTACCCATGTAGCAAGGGCAATTTATAGGCTTCAGGTACAGCTCTTATTGTGTCAACAATTGGGGTGAGATGATACTGAACAATACCAGATTGGATACTAGCCTAGGTAACAAATCTCTAAAAGCCAAGTAGAAATTCCAGATATACACAAATACTTTTCCCCTGCCCATTTCACATTTTTGGTCAGACAAATCAGATGAGCAGTATTCCAGAAGGCACTCCTTACTCTTAGCCAAACATATCTTCAAGATCCTTTAAACCTCTTTTACAGCTGATCAGGGGTTTAGATGCACCTATAAGCACTATAATCCATCTATATAACCCTATTGGGCAAATTTTTACTTTTGCTCTCATTTTGACCATCTAAGATTTTGCTACTTCACCTGATAGGTAAAGGCCATGATACTGTGCAAAGGCTCAAACAATGTAATTGAAGAAAATAAACAGTGTGATAACTTTTGGGAGGCACATCTGGAGCTACATACACCTGGTAAAAAAGCCTTTAGGGATCTTTCAATGCATCTGAAAATATGCACATCAAGAAAGGCCATTGATATACTCTTTTTTTTTTTTTTTTTTTTTTTGACAAGGGGAAATATTCTATCGTTCTCTACTCAGTTACTTATTTCAAACACATGATACTGTGCTCAATATTTAGGTATTATGAAAATGGCACAAAAATACTTCAGTCTCCGTGTATAGGTTTTTTTTTCAATAATAATGTTTGCAGTTCTATAAAAGGTATCAGCTAGAGACACATTAACTACAAAACAACTGCATATCATACAAAAAAGTTTTTCTAGGAAGATAATGGGCGTCTTTCCAAGTTTAATATACTTGAGTCATTTTTCATATATACAAAAAGTTATCAACAATATGAATTGTCATGACAAAAAATTGCCATAAACTGAATAAAAACCTTTGTAATCTTGATGGGTTTGATACTATGCAAATGATGTATCCATTACTTTATTAATAAAACATCATTGTATTACATAGAGACACATTTTGCACTTGTGTTTTTGAGCTATTTTTAAATTAGGTTAGATTTGACAAGGGACTATTTGTGGTAATGTGGTAATTAAGATTTGAACAGATGTCAGCATTAATAAGGGATTCAAATGAGGTGTAGGGAGATAAATGTACTCTTTTAGCTGCGCTGGCATACCAGGCATCATTGAGAGGGGATGACAGCATGGATTCAGCAGTTCTTTTTCCACTAGATTTTCTGGAAAATTGTCCAGTAACTCAGGTTTTCTGATATTCATTCATTTTGCATCATCTTTCAGAATAATTTACTGTTAAAATAAATTATTGTTCTAACAATATTTATGACATTAAAGAATTTGATTGATATCTTATAACTGCACGTCTTTCCTAAAAGAAATTATTCTTTGTGCTATTGCTTATCACTTTAAAAAATAATCTATACCTAAATTTTCTTAGGTTGTTAAGCACATAATGCTGTGTGCAACACCTTTCTGAAATTACAAGATAAATTCAGAGACAGGTCCAAATTTTAAATTCAGTTCAAAGAAACCAGCATTTACACTGTGTACACTAAACTAGAATAAGAAGTACATCAATTCACCATTAGCTAATAAAGATGAACAAAGGTGAGCTGATTATTTGATTTGCAGTCCCTCATTTAATCTGTATTTATACTGGTAAGTAAACTTGGTGAGATGTCATTCTCTGCCCCTAAAACTAACTGATTCACCAGGTGCCAAGCTCTCCAAAACCTCAAATCAATACAGCCATTTCCAAACAAATTTGGCAGTGGTGCCCATCCATTCTAAGCTCTGAATCTTGTTGATGCATTTGTAGCTGACATAACCACCATCACATTCTGGGTGCCAGCACTCTAAGCCATGCCTTGGCCCTTTCTTTATATTAAGTCAGCAAATCCCTCTGTGTATTGACTGAAATATTGTAGATGTCTTCCCTGTCTCACATCGCAAGCTAATAAAATTTTTATTTATAAAAAAGAAAAAAAAAAGTTAATAAAATTCCCAATTCATTTCTCCATTGCTGATCTTTTTCCAAAGGTGACTTCAACGGAGTTTGGATTGAGTAAGAGAAGATGCAGTGTAAGAAGCTGTCCTGAAAAGGAAGGTTGGTTGGTTGTTTTTAAAAATCTCTTATTAGAGAAAAACTATCTTGTTCTGTTTTTGTTCCATTTCTCATAACACATTTCACAGCAATATTCATAGCATCATATTAAGAACCTCTTTCATTTAGAAAGTCTCATTAGAATTTTCATGTCTCATTACAAACTCAGAAAGAGGAAGATCCATGAATTTGACCCATAACAGTTTATGGAAATGTATTTCAACCTATCAAGCATTCATTATACTTTTAAAATAGAAAAATAACAGATTAACATGAAACAACAAATTGTCTCATTACCATGCAAAAACTGGCATTTGTCTAAGCAACAACCTCTCTGCAAACTAAAACAATTTATACTTCTGACCCTGTGATCACTTATACTCAGAATATAAGACAAGAAGAGTACTATTACAAGGCTTGGGACACTTCAACTAGCTGTTGGAACTGGTTCCTGTCTTATGCAGAAATTATGATACACAGATTAGATTATAGGCACTATTAAGTCAGGCTTCATGACTCTATGCAATTTCTGGAAATACAGAGAAAGCTGAAAAAGTATTCAATAAGAACATTAAGTAAAAGTGTCTCTGAAAGAACAGAAATTTCTCAGGGAAAAAAAAAAAGCAAATTCACATAGCATTTCAAATTATTATAGGGCAGTAGTAAAAAGATAATGCTTCTTCTCAATGAACATAGAACTGATTCTTATGCACTTTTCTCTTTCTCTTTTTTTTTTTTTTCATTAATGGGCAATAAGGTATCAGTTAACTTGAAAGTAACATGTTAAGAATGTGTCAATTTCAGAAATACTGCCATCTGCCTAAAAATCCTCCAGACTACCAAGTACATGAAACATGACCAGACTGCTCTGGACCACAACACTCAGAAAGACACATCCTGGCATTATGTGTCAAGAACTATCAGAATGTGCCAGACATTTTCTAATCTTATAAGCAACCTGAGACCCCATGAGATAAGAGAAGGCTATGAGCAAAAAGTTTACAGCATTTGTTTAAAAACCCTGTTTCAGAGTAATAGCATACAAATAGGCAAAGCCTGAAACTGTGTCTGGAAGATCACACAAAAATACAATCCACATTACTTTCCTTTGCAACAGTTTACAGCCACCAGTTCTTGTTTAATGCTTATGAAGAAGTTGACAGAAATCTCACTGTGCTATGGGCAATACTATGGACATATAATACAAAATACTGCAAGAAATATTCCTGAGAAAGGAAAGCAAATAGGATTAAAAACCTACATTCAAACCAAGAAGACACAAAACCCAGCTCATGTATACCAAGCAACACAAATTGCAACAAGGGAAACAAGTCTAAGCACATAAGCAGTGCTCAAATTCAGAATAAAGTGCAAACAATGGCAATATGTTCTTGTCTTTGCAAGGATTAAAAACTGTGTAAAACACAGCAAAGCAAGTATGGCATTAACAAAAAGGATCAAAAAAGTACCATTAGTCTAGTGAAGTCCTTCAGAGAGGACCAAGCAAATACTGAAACAGAAAACTATCAGCTTATCAGTGCGAATGGATATGAAGACTTTATTATTTTCTGGTTAGACTGGCACAGAGGTCCATATGTGCCAGGTGCAGTAATATTAGGAGTGAAGAGCCGTGGGCAAGCAGAAGTGATAAGAACTGATTATAATCTTACTGGTGGAGCATTTGTTCCAGTCCTGTCTCCAGTCCTGACACAATAATGAAATAATTTCAGAGCAAAATTTTAAGTTCTCCTAAATTTCTGCATCTGAACTTAGCTGTTCTGATTGCAGAAGACCAAAATCTCAAGTGTTCACCAGAGAAAAAAAATCTCTGAAAATCTCAAAATAAAAATGTCCCTTCAGACACAATCTACTTGTTGGGTCTTTTTCCTTATTTACAGGTGTAACCTAAAGTATCACACATTGATATGTCAAATCCTGAAACTTGTTTACCTGTTGATATCCAACACAGCACTCCCTGTTGGGGTCATTTAGATAAACTAGCAGCTCATTATCAAATTGAAATACACCTTATACAGAAGATATTGTACTGCTAAATTTTGGCAACACTTGAGAAAATAACTGAGAAATCTGTGTTCAGTTCCTTAGTGAGTGCTGCAATACAATTACAGGTTTTTCTCAGTCATTTCCAATGGATTATTGCTCACACTCTAACGAGTTTCTGGACTCCCAACAGATTACTGCTATAACATCTGTTTCCTCAGTGTTCATTTCACTGCCCTTTGCAAGGTAATTACTCTAACAATCACTCTGTTTTCAGCAAGATAAAAAACATTTTTACATAATTCTTGTTTCTCTGGCCTCCATTACACAAAGACAACTTATCTCATGTGGGAAAGGTGGCATTTATACACAGTTACATCTTTTATTCTCCGTCGCAGTTCAATTCAGGCAGACAGATTCCATCTTGTACCATTTGAGCTGCCAAAAATCCCATGCTAATCCACTTGTCCTGCTTCCTCCATGTATTTTTCCTCTGTCACATTATTTTATTTCCTGTAATGATTAGCAGCAAGAGTACCCATCTCCCTTCTATTCCTCTTCCAAGTGGCTTCAAGCACCATAGATTATGAATATTGTAGTTTCTTGCAAAGGGGGAAAAACACAAAGCAAAAGCCCTACTATTCTGCATAAACATTTAAAGCATACATATTTAAAATGCCAGTAATGTCAAGATATCCCAAATGCAGAAGTTCATTTCTCATATGGCACTACATTAGCCAGTTAACAAACACACTTTCTACATTATCTAAGACATGCATAAAAAACTGCACCACCCAAAGAAAGAAAAAGTCCATGAAACACACATCCTCAATCCCCACACTCAATCATCAAAAAGAAGGACCACTCCAGGTCCTTTAATTTACAATAATTTAAAAATCATAATTAAAAAAAAAACCCAACAACAACCAAAAAAAACCCCAAAAATAATTGATTTGGTTTTCCCTGGCCACAGGTTTAATGTAACATTTTGGAAAATTTCCTCAGTCCTGTGATTTTAAGGAAGTCTGCCAACATCAGCAAAGTATTCCCACACAAAATGTTAAAACTGTTATGTCTCTCAGAAACATAAAGGAACGTTCTTTGCTTTCCCAAATTTGTCTTGATCTGCTAATCTTCGCAAAGACAGTGTGATCCACTTTGACCTCAAGATTTCTGTTGCAGTGCCTGAATTTCACATCAGACTGATGTGAAACTGGAGATTTCCAGGATCACCATAAGCAGGATTTTCTGACTCATCACTTATTATCTAGGATCCTGAAGCAATATCCATACAGTGTGGGCTGGGAAAAGCAACATCAGGTTACAACTTCACTGTCCCTCTGTATATCCCCAGGTATCATTTAACCTAATAAATGCTGTCTCATGCAATGAGCAACAAAAAGTGAAAAGCTCTGTGTGAACATGTGAGCAAAATGCACAGAAGTTAATTAAGTTAAAGGATTTCCAGCTAGTAGTGATATATATATATGACATAGTTTCATATAACATTTTTTTAAACTAAGCCAAAAACCAAAAGCTATGAAGACAGCAAATGCTCTTAGCAGTGAAAAATGCTGAACAGGAACACTAAAATGAGCCTGCAGTTTTAATTATACGTTACTTTGCTTATAAAGAAAATCAGAAATTCAGTGTCTATGTGACATTTCCACAGGCTGTTTTAACAACTCTATATACAGCAGTTCCAGATATTTCAGGATGAGCAATATTATTATGAATTACAAGATTAATGATGATTCTCACAAATTCTGGCAAACACAGACAATTTCTCTGCTTGACATACAAGGCACAGTGCTTCACTCTCTCTCTTGCTACAGCTACCTGAACAAGTTAGGAAGCCTGCCTTAATCTGCTATCCAAATATGGCACAGTCTGTCTATAGTTTTGAAAAATGTGGCCCTGAGGGATTAAAATATCAGACCATCTGTATGTAGAACACTCTCTCAACAAACACATCATATAGGAAAATTATTTGTTCTGATCTACATATTTATGGTATTCAGAATAACGATTTAAATTACACATTTTCAAATATATCCACTAAATAGTCTTTTCTGTGAAGCTGTCTTTAGCTGTAGGATGCCAGATAAAGCAGAGATGCAGCGAAACAGGAAATGTACCTGCTTTATGCTATATGCATGTTTGGTGCAAAAGAATAGTATGAGCTACATAAATTGTAAGCTTCAGGCTATGTTCTTAGTCACACTGATTTAGTGCTTCTATTAAAACAAAAAAAAAAAGCAGCACTGAGATAGAAGAAAGCTATGCTGAGCACCTTGGATGGAGAGAAATGAAAAAAATCTAGAAAAATTATTGTAATCGTATTTATTAATAAAGAAATAGAAAATATTTTCCTGTTAAAGGATGATGACAATCTTGTTTTCAATTATTCACAGCATTACTTTAATGTTATTGAGGAGGAGATATTACTGTTTTATTAGGTTAAAGGAGTTTATTCCTCCTGACAAATCTAACTATGAGCCAGACAACTTGTTATTTATAATCTGTTAAATGTTTTCATGTCTTAAAAAACTTTTTTTTCATCATTCACAGTCTTTTACATCCTGTGGAGGGTTCTGTTGTAATGACTGGTTTTAAACAGTGTCCTTTAATACCTAATGATGTAACAAATATACAGACCAAACTGATTTCAAAGTTTTTTTAGCAACACCATATCAGGACCACGAAAGGCACTCAAATAGTCACACACAGAACCTCTATGACATATATTCTTGCAAATTAGCTCTGAGAACCTATTTGTCTTCACTGAACTACTGAAGATGGGAATGATTATATTGGCATTGGTGTAATTCACCAGAGACACTGATGGAGTAAGAGACCTCATCACAGCAATTGTCTAGAACTGTCAAGTCAGAATGCTGGCTCTTGGCCTTGTTAGGCAAATATTTGGCCAGCAGACAGAAACTTCTAGAAAGTAGAAATGCAGTAATTAAGCAATAATTACATAATGTATATTACACAGCACTATAAAACAATTTACTACGTATCTTCTAAAAAAAAATAAATTTAAAGGTCTGGCAAAGGTAAATTTCATCCACCAGAAAAGCATGTCAGGTGGTGCTTTATATAATGTTTTTATACAATGCTTGAAGAAAGTTGTCTTTGAGAAATATACTTAGATTCTTCAAAGTAGAACATTACAGAAAGAATAGGTTGGCCTTATTGAAGAATTCCCAAAATTATTTTAATTTTAAAAATTCTCTTAAAGAAACTAACTTACTATGAAATAAAATCAAAAACATTTTAATGGAAGATTATGTATTAGCGATGGGAAAGCAGAGAGAAGAATCTATGGTCCTTTTCACAATAAACAACATTCAGAAGTTTTACAGTATCTTGCTTGAGCTCTGCATTCCTCAGTAAGTTCAACAAAGGATATGAACAAGTAAACTGTAGTGTCACATCAAAGTTTTAAAACTATTTTGAATTATTCATAATAAAGAAAATTAAAGCTAAATGGATAAGAAGCATTGACAAAACAAGAAACAAAATTGAGTGTTGATAACATAGTTATGGTAGTTTTATGGTAAGTTGTAAATTTGTTATTATCTCTTAGAAAAAACACAGAAATTGTAATCTCTTTCCAGTAGAAGCCAGAAGGATAAAAAACTTCTGGAACTGTGACAAAAGAGGAGAAAAAAAATATATTATGCCACTAATTATATACTGCAGTGGCTGAGAACCTTGAGTACTGTAGATTGTTCATCCCCTTCTCAGAAACATGTGACTAAACTAAAATTAAGCTAAAATCTTCTATAAAGGATGGGAACAAAGGTGATGAAAGACATGAAAAGCTGCTGAGAACAGCTTTAAGATTCTTCTGCTTAGCTGGCTACAGAAATCATTAATCTAGTAAAAAAGCTAATGAGCTATTTATTGTTTCTTATAATGCAAACTATAGGAGAGCACCCTTAAAGTAACAGAAAAAAACAACCAGCCAACAACAAAACATTTTCTCAGATGTCACACCAACTGTGAAATCCATTCTATGTTGTAGACTGAAAGTGTTTCTGGAAATCTCAGTAGACGAACCACTGAACAGACATTAATCAATAAACATTACAGTTAAAGGAATTCTCAGTAAAGCAGGTAAATACTATTTCCTTTTTGCCACTGAGCTAAAGACAAGGATGGTGCCTGTTCTTATAAAGTTTAACTTAAAGGAAAGATTCCTAGAAGGCTCTTAAAGGGTTACTATATATTGGATAGTACTAAAAATTCAATGAAGAGTCTTATGTTTTGTAGAAACTTCTATTTTTATCAGATATTCTAAAAACAAAAGAAAAACTTTCAGATTAAAGAAGGTTACTTGAGGGACCCTCAGATGCAGCATTCCCATGTAAGAAACTCACCTTTACATTCTACTTTTAAACCTTTCTACAAATTGCTTTTCTTTCAATGAAAAGAAGCAAAACTTCTCATAATAGATTTCTTCTACTTTCCATAGGAGAGTAAGGCATCTTAATGTTCAGAGGGCAAAAGAAAATCCACAAAAAACAGTGAATTAAATAGAAATGAATGCAGAGAAACTTCAAAATTAAACTGGAACAAGTTAACGCTTTACAAAATCTAACTCAAAACCCATCACCACGATCCACACACACAAAAAATCCCATGCAAAAAACCTCAACAACACATAAGATAAAATAATTTATCCGTTTATGTTTGCAATTCTTCCCCCTTAAAGGGAAGAAAGACCCAGTACATTTATCACAGTTAGTAAATTAGAAGTCAACTCCAAATCATCAATATCATCTTGCATAGCACATTTTAGTTAGGATCAGAGTAAATGCTGACCTACTGCCACTTAGGTTTGCTAAACCAGCAGGGAAAAGAAATAGTCATTGGGCCACCATAAAGAAATAATGAAATGTGTCTCCAAACAAACACTGCTTTGACAAGGAATTAATCCAAGTTACCAAGTAATTGATGCTATTTGACAACATTTTGAAATAGTAATAGTGATAGATTTCAACTATAATAAGGATATCACTAAAAAAGTTGACTTTGAAGAATAAAATTTTAACCTACAGCCTTACTTCCATTAATAAAAGAAATAAGCAAACCAAGCCTCTATAGCAGAACTTAATAGTGATGTGGAGACATCTGGCCCACTATACCTCTGCCACCAGAACACAGCAGCAACAAAGCATTTAGAGCTGTTTTATTTAAAAACAAAACAAAACAACAAAATGGAAAAAAAAATAAAATTTATTAGTTTCTGTAAAGACTTTCAAATACATACAGGAAATTGATACATTCTAAATTAAAATAACACAGAGGAAAAATATCCTTAGACATTTCAGCAGGGTGTTCCTCATTTAGCAATACTAGTGCACAAGTCTACAGTAGGTAAATCATTTAGCTTATGATATATGACAAAGTTACAGGATTTACAAATGTCTGTAAAAAAGATCATACCAGACGATAATATGAACATGCCTTGAAATCTTCATTCATAGATCATAATCTAATTTATTTATGAAAAGACAGTGATAACGATTTGCCTAATCTATGTTCTCTTCATTAGCTATTTTAAAGGTATTATGATACTTTAGTTCTCAAAAAGATTTCCCTGAATTATAAATCCCAGTAATATAAAATACATACATATATATGACTTCTGTCTAGTCAATATTAAATCAGTGTTATCTTTGAAGAAAAGAAATCTGCAAGAAACAGACAAAATTTTCAAATAACATCTACAGAAGTAATAAAAAAAAATCATTAATCTTCTGAGCACCCTTAATTTCTAAGATCTAAGGACTAAGATTACAGGCCTGGGTTCTCATCTCCTATCACCTCACACACTGACCAATTTAGTAAACTCTGATTTTTATTTAAGGACAAAATTGTTCCTAAATTTGTATTTGAAAATTTGGAGATATTTGGATAGCCTGCTGAACCTGAGATCGTGTTGAGTGCCAGTGAAGTGGCAGACAACATGCAAACAGCAAACATTCACAACAATGCCAGCTCGTGGAGTTCTGGCACTGGCAGCAATTCACAACAAAAAAAAAAAAAAAAGCAAAGCCTTCAAAGGGAAAAGCAGTTTACAGAGAAGTCAAAGCAGTTTCTAGTCTACAAGTGTGGGAGAGGAGAATCTTGCTGCTCCAGACACACATTTTGAAATTAGTTCTGCTCACAAATTGGATAACTGCTCCCTAGATGCAAAGGAGCACACGCACATATGCACAGGCAGGCTTTAATCACTGCTGATACTCCACTGAGGCAAGCACATTTAGACGCTGAGCATGTTTTTTTAAAAACTGCATTCCAAAACTAATATACTCATGCATTCTTCCATGCAAAGGGAAGACTCAGGCATTCTGAACTGATATTATCAGCAAATTTAAATGAATTAACATGTTTTAAAAATCTTTTATTCAAAGAAAAAAAAGTCTATGTTAGCAAACTTATTAAAGAGTCCAATCATTGCTAAATATAACATACATTTTCTGATTTCAATATTTCAGTACTAAATTCACTAGCATACACTGCTTATTTTAGTTTTAAATTTAAGAATTCTGCAATGTCAGAACAAATAAAAAAGACTTCATTGCAAAAGTTTTATTTCAAGCTGATTCAAAGCAACATTTTTTTGTTTATGTCTCCTCTTGGTTAAAAATAAATAAAATCTCTCTAATTTACTGTCACTTTCACAGGAAATTAGATTTTATTCTTCATCTTACTTTCCTTGTAATGCTTTCATAAACATGACAAGGAAAAGGAAATACTCTTACTCTTAAATTTCAAATGTAGAAACTTCTCTCCCCAGCTTAAAAAAGAACATTACAAAATAAAATCTGACAACTTCCCCCCTAAATCACACACAAAAATAAGAAAAAATAATGGTACTTCAAAATTAACATGAATGATGAGTCTCAAATCTGGCTACATAGTTTGACAGAGGTTTCAGATATGCTGGTTTTCAATTGTTCATGAGGTTTCTGCATTTGTACTGGTCATATCTAGATCAAAACCTCTAGGAACACTAAGAATGGCTGGAACATTGGTTTGATTAGGTATAAAAGAAACTGTACTGTAATCCTATTGAGCTGTGCTGTGCTGGCCAGCACCAATAAAAATTAATCTTGTCTCATTTGAACCCTTCTCTGCCCAACAAAAGAACCGACTTACCTTGACACTGAAATACAAAACATGTGGGAGATAACAGGCAGCTGAGTAGTGAAAGCTCCACCTCATCCAAGAGGAACCAGGTGGGTGGCACTTTGCTGTCAGCTGGGGGAGACCAGAGACCCACCAACAAAGGGGAGCAGGGGAAAAAAGGAGTAGTATTTTTGTCCTTTCTGGAGACTTTTTTATGGCAAAAGTGGTAAGAAAGCTGCTACGACCCGAATGGCACTACTTTTAAAAAAGCTGAGCCTTCATCATGAAAAGAGGTATCTGGGATAATAGAATGAACCAGAGTTTAGATACCCATCCAGCAGGCACAGCAGCAAAGGTCAAGAGCAAAAATCAACAGGAATTAGATGAGGAAAGCTTGTCTGCAGCCACAAACTGTCACTAATAATGAAAAATACCTTTATTTGTCATTTGGAAACGGCATACCACAGGATTCTGGGGCATGGGTAGGTGTGAGGAATAAGTGAAACTGATTTCATTTGCCCTCAGAGACAATACTGAAATATTTATAAGAAAGCATTTTCAGTTATTCAGTAGCTAGGCACACAGGTTCCTCTACAGTTTTAGGCATGTGGAGATGATGCTTTCTCAGTTCTTGGTGAGAGTATGCCTGCAATGTAACATTTGTTCTGTTAATGATAACCGAATTTCTAGACATGAAAAAGGCAGCTCTCTTGAGACAATTTACTAATGTGAGAATAAAACTGTCAGGTTGAAGCCAACAAAATTTTTAAAGAGTATTCACACTTGTGCTGCTACACAGCACAACCCAGTGCAGCAGTCACTAATGCTTAGGTAATCAATACAGAATTATGAGACTGGAATTTTTCTTTCATGGATACTTTTGTATTCAGTTCCCTGGCATTCCACCCAGTCCCCGGCAAAATGCTTTAAAGGAAAGACTCTTTACAGAGTGATTAAAGGAAAAGAAACCTACCTGTTTATTAATTCAACACTGGAAATTTTTTCTTGTGGAGAAAGAGACAGGGAAAAACTTTAAAAACAAAACGTGACACATATGGAATCCACAAGAGGTAATAAGAGGGATTAGTGACCAGCTCACTGCTTTTGGAAAAATTGTGTCATTCTTTTAATTTGGCAATTTTATGGGAAAAAAAAACAAACAGCAGAGCTGAAATCCATGCTGAAATCTGCATGTATTGTGATTTATAAGTTTACAAGATTCTTCACTTTAATGTTTTAGAGTGTGCAGATGGCACTGTATTTTGGAGTTTACTTGCTCCTAAATCTCTTTCTAAAGTATACATGAGACTTTTATGAATACACACATTTACACTTTGACTCTAAGCTGGGATTTGTTAACAGCTCAGCATCACATAGGAGTCTTGCTCCTGTTTCTCTCTTGTCTGCCAGATGAGACCATAGCCAAGACAAAAGCAGATTTTGGGACTCCAGAGTTGCTATAATGACTTGCATCACCTTGTGTAAACTTCTGCAATAAAGAACTAATGCTAGTGGTAACAAGATGCTGTCATCGTGATTTAGAGACCAGAATATTACAATGTCTAGAGAAATGAAAAAGAATAATAATTCCAATGCTCAAAGATTATTGTCTTTGTCAAATGCACTGCATTTCACCAGGAAAAACAGTACATTTGAAGCTTGAATTTTTTTTCCCAATAAATTAGTTCTACAACAGTAAATTAAGGAATCTCCTGAGGAGAGAAAGACATGTTATAGCCTAGCATGAATATATGTGGAACAACATAGCTTTTCATATGTAAGGATTAAAAATTAAAAATCAGAGGAAATTAAGTTATTTTTACATACTTCTACACCTGGTACTACTCCTCTTAAACTATTAATGAACTGCATGGAATCATAGAATCACCATGGGGAGAGCAGAGAGAGCAATAACCATTCATAAGACACAAAGCACAGCACGTTTAGAAGAGTGCAGCAAACACATGCACAGAACTCAGCCAAAGTTACACAAACAAACCCGTTTCCAGAAACTTTATATAATTATAAATGCAACATCAACCATTTACAGACAATATGTAGGAAAATTATTGAATTTTTAAATTAATATTAAATTTCTTTGTGACTACAGTGAACAGTTCTGATTATAAGAACATTTTTTGTAACAATTTCAAGATATGTCAGTTTCAGAACATAATGACTTCTAATACCTATAAGGGTTTTTCTATGTTCAACTGAACACTTCAAAATCTGTTCACAGATGTAGCACATTTATTGATTCATTGCCATAGGTAAGTGAATTGCTCAAAAGCTATTCCTTAAACAATATAAACAAAATTGCCTGCAGTGATTATACATAAATATTGTCAGTATAGATGTTTATAGTACATAGTATTTTTTCCATACAAGCCTTTTTATATCAGTATTTTGATGTTTTCTTAGTCAATGATTCATACATAGAGGCCAAAAAACCCAGCTGCTGGAAGAGAAACATATTGGGGAATACATATTTGCATATGCAGTTACAAAAGAACAAGCAGGTACTTAGCCTAAGGTGTTCTACACAACTTCTATTCTGATACAGTCCATTTTGATGAAAGTTCTACATCCATCTGTTTTATTACTACTAAACATGGCATGTTCATTTATATACAACAGTGTGATGAAGCTGCCTCAGACAAAAAAAAAAAACAAAAACACAACAAAATCTCTTAATAACTGTGAGCCACGTCTCAGCTATTTTGCTTCAATGATACAAAATCTTTCCAAAGACGAAGGCTGATCTTACAGCTGTTCTTTGTTAAAATTTGCACTTGCTATAAGGAAAGTTAACTGCAGGGAAAATTCAAATGGAATATAACAGAAATTTCTGACCTAGTTAGGTAGAAGTTTTGAGAAACAAATAAAGAACAGGCAGAGGAAGAGACTATATTTTAGCTAGTCAAAATGATCTAACTCAAATTTTGGTTATTCAAGGTAAAAACGAAAAAATGTTTGGGAGCATAAAGGTAAAAGGACACAGCTACTTATTCCCTTTAAAAGAATGTTTACAATCACTACACCAGTGTTATTGGATTTTTCCAGTACATATGTAGCATTTATTTGTACCATATTTGCAATTTCATAACATAAAATCACTCAAGAGTCATATGCATAAGAAGATAGAAGTTGCAAAGTACATATATTGTCTACAGCATATTGGAGGGTAAGCTCATTTTTTCTTTTAATTCGCTGCTTTTGTGGAAAAATAATTTGCTCAGAACACCTCTTTTTTTTGTGTTTCGGAATAAAAAGACTCTGAAATAAACATTGACCTATCTACCCAGACAGGTTGGAGCAGTAAAAAGAAAAAAAGTCTTATTTTCTTAGGAAAGACAAACCATTTTCAGTCAAAGATTAGCTTCTGGTTTGATTCTACAATTAGGAGACCAAAGGGAAATGGAAAAGAAACAAAAAAGTAAGCAAGAAAACCAAAAAAATCTACCGTTTCATATCTTTTCAGCAGGACTTCTACATTTGGGAAGGAAGAAAATGCTAATAACCACTAACAAAAACTACACTTTTCATTATAACATTGAAGGTAATTAGAGCTATAGACTTGGCTCTGCAAAAATATCAGTGCAGTGAACAGAGAAAGCACTGCAGTCAGAGGTCCAAGAAATAATGGGGAATTGATGTGTGTCTACATAAAATACAGAAGTGCATATGTTTCATAAAATAACTTACTTGAGTGAACAAGCTATGAAAATATAAGCAGTCCAAATTTTCCAGAGAATAAATAACAGAAAAGTCTCATGATTCCTTCCTGAACGGTTTGTGAACACACATGTTCTTTTAAGGAGAAGAAATATCATGACTTAACTAAACATGAAGCCTCAAGATAAAACTGAGGCTAATACTGAAAACACCAAATTTTATTATAAGTATAGTCATTTCATATATCCAGTAGTGCCACACATTTATTTAGCATTCTCTTTTTCCTTTTGAAATGACATAGTTATCATCCGTCTGTCATGGAAGTACTTGGAAGATAAAGGAAGAGTATTTTGCACCCTTACCACTTGTATAAATCACAGCCTGTTATCCCTAAAACCTCTGTGTGACAACTTATAATAGTCTTTTCTGATTTCCCTGGGGAGACAACAGTGCTCAAATGTGTAATAATCACACTGTTGTACTTTATATAGTCTATATCTCTCACCTTTCTCTGTCTATATGATTGTATTTACAGTTATGGTGGGATGAGGATTATAGAGCTACAAAACTATGTAACTACCTAATACGAAGTATTGCTGCAATAAATGTGATTCACTTAGTTATTTTAAAATAGCTATGCTTTATTACACATTTAAGAAACATCAAATCATATTTCACATATTGCCTTTATAGATCTATTATTAGTAAAATATTCATTAAATCTCCTTTTATTAAATATTATTTTCATTTTCTTCAGCTTTTCATGAGTTTTAACTCACAAACAGTGCCAAAAAATTCTCCATGACCATTATGCCTCCAAAGCGTTTCCCTTTCTTTGAAAAGCCATATAACAGGAGATCTTCATACAAACAAGGCATTCTATTTACCAGCTCTTTCCCATGCAGGACAGATTTTGCCTTTGAAAGGTTTTAACAAGCCTGCTGGCTTTGGGCTGCCTTGTTCAGCTGCTCACCATTGATCATCAACCTTCCCAGGGTGCTCTCTACCTGCTACTAGTTATTGTGAGGTTACCACACCAAGAGAAAAGCAAATCCTCTTGTAAAATCTCCAGTTATATGACTCTTAGCCAGGGCTTCTTTATGAAAGCTGTCACCAGCTGAGAGCACAGACCATGCATCTTTTTGTGGAACAAACCCACTAATGCAACAAGAACAAAAGACATGAATTTAAATTCTGTATTTGTTCCTGTTTTTTGTGTTTGGTTGGGTTTTTTTCAGTTTTTTTACCTCTAAGCATATACAGTGACTTTCATGAGAAAGACCAGATCCTATATGCAAGCTGCTGAAGAAAAGGATTTGTTCTTATTTATTTGTGTAGATTTCCTCTGCGTTATGATAGGTTTAGTGTGAATATAAGAGAGTAGCTGGAAGATCCAAATGAAAACACCAAATGTCTAGATTATAACTGTTCAGAAAAACACTTAAGCATATCTCACAAAGACTAGAAAACCCTGTCTTCAGAGTCACCAACATTCTCTATTTTGTAATAACAGCAACTGCTGATTCACAGCAATTGTCCTTCTGCAGCAGATTTATTTAGAAACAAGTATTCAATAGTAAAATAGGAGCATATGACCAATTTTTCAACTCTGTTCACTGAGGATGTATTAATAATCCTTTATTGTTAGGAACACTATGAGGAAAAGACAATACATTATAATAGTCAAAAAGATAATGGGAAATTAATAAAGTGAACTTCTCATCACTCCCTTTCCATTTATAGTCAACCATCCAACTGTATTGACAAAGCTCAAATATTACACCTTGTTATATCGTTAGTATTGTAGTATAAGAACATAATTTGAATAAATTAGGTCCAAAGTGAGATTTGGCAACTGCTAATCAATACAGCATTTTAGGCATATGTTTAAAAATATTCCATCTTTATTCATATTCTCTGTCTTTGCTTCCATGCCATCAATTCTTTGCATTTCTCTTTGGTTATTAACTATACTTTAATTTTTGTACTCTTGCTGATCTTACAGTAAAGATTACACAGACACTGGACATAAAACTCCCTTTTATTTCTATCTGGGGATCAAAGATCTTTACTGGGGATTTCCAGGAAAAGGTCCCCATGCACCTTTGGAAGGAAGGCATGTTTGTTTTCCTGCTACTCTTCTATCAACATACATGAAATCTTGTAGCATCCACTACACATGGACCTAGAATTACAGATTATTCCTTGTAAAAAATACAGTAACTCATTTTTATAAGTTCTTTATTTCCCCACGTTAGAAAGAAACATTCAGTAAGGTGAAGCAGGGAATAAAATTATTTTCTAATGCTATTACTACTGTTTTAGAACACCACAGTTTTAAAAATAACTGTATGAAAACCTTTCAATCATTAGAATCTCTGGAACAGATTCTGGCATACTTTGTCACATTTGATACACGATAACTAAAATAATTTTTTTTAATGTCAGAAGTTTAATGGAGATTAAGACACTATTTACTGCAAGTGTAAAAGGGGAAAAAAAGGTACTTTTTCATTTTACCTTTATTCAGTCAAGATAAATCGGCTCCTATCCACTACAACATAAGGAGAAATTAAATACTAGCACAGAACTGATTTCTGCTTGGCTCTCCTGTAAAGATGGAAGGGGAGGGGCAGGAGAAAACTCAATTTCTCCAGTGTTCCTTTTTCATCTGTCAAGTGATGTGAGACATCACCATCAATTCTCTTTCAAAGGTTATGCCATAGGAGCATTTTCACTGACTGAGCCTGTGGAAAACAACACAGATAAACTACTGAAACAAAGGGAGAGGCACACAGACCTTACAGTTAAAAAATATACCACATGGAGTTTTGTTTTATAACAGTATGGAGAGGGGTGAAAAAAGAGAAATTACCACAAAATCACAAAATTGACAGGGTTGGGAGGAACCTGTGGAGTTCATTCAGTCCAAGCCCCACTGCTAAGGCAGGGTCATCTGTGGCAGGTAACAAAGGAACTCATCCAGGAGGGGTTTGGGTATCTCCAGGCAGGGAGGCTCCACAATCTTGTTAGGCAGCCTGTTGCAGTGCTCTGCCACCCTCAATGCAAAGAAGTTCTTCATGCTGAGATAAAATGTCTTGTGGTTTCGTTTATGGCCAGCTCATTCTGTCACTGGGCACCACCAAAAATAATCTGGCACCACCCTCTTGGTATTTCCATACATATCCACGTATAATAGTCTGCTTCCAACTCACTAGGCTCAATCATGTCTTCTTCCTGGCTGATCCAGATTCAAAATTCTGAACCCAATAAACTGTTTTCAGACAAAAAGATCTAAGAAAGGTGATACTTTTTGCAACAGAATTACCTGCAGGAGCAATGTGAAGGGAGACCAAAGCAAAGTTGGATCCTTTCTGGCTTTTCCAGAGCATCCTCTGACAGGTAATAAAAACCACTGCTAGTATACTATCTCAGGGAGGAGAGAAAAAGAGTAGTGGGAGGTATCTACACCAAAGTTAAATACTAAACCATGTTAATGACAAACACAAATGAGCAAAAAAAGAGCAAAAACTCTTGTCCATTTCAGTTATATTTTAATTGACAGATAAAAGAGACAAAGGGAAGTGTATCTATTCTGTGATTATGAGTTTTTTAACCATAGAAGTTCTCATGGGTGAAATAATAATAACAAAAACAGATCATATTGCAACACTGAATTTAAAAGAAGTTTGCAGATTGTGTGATGTTCTGCCTTCAGTCTTTTTTTCATTTGCCCAGTGAGAGATCATAGAATTGTTTTTAACAAAATATTTTAGAAGGTGTGGCTTTTTCCTCCTAAATAGTTTACTGCTGCAGCAAAAGCTAAAGACTGCATACTCCTTTCAAAAGATCACTGTAAGTTAAAATATAAAACAGAATAAGAACTCATCTGCTATTTTCAAGAGAGAATTCACAGGCATGACTATGCAAAATGAATATGACTTCCTATGCAGGTTATCACAAAATTCTCCAAAAAAGAATACATTAAGGGATAATAAAAGTGATCTGTAGACAGATTAGATATCTCAAGTTTCCCTAATAAATGTTCTGTCTGTTTGGGGCACAGCTTCTGTATTCTCTCAGTGATATTCATTTACAAAAAAAAAGTCACATGAAAGTGGATGAAAGCATAATTTTCCTTACTTACTACAAGTTTAGCATTGAGCTATATAGGGAAAACCCAAAACATCAGGATAAAAACCTCTCTTTTAAAAACTGAAGACACTAATACATTTTTAAAGGGTGAAATTCACTTATATGTGGAACATCAGTTAGAGGACACAAACACCAACTGGTGCATGCAATGAATCTCATTTTATCTTGAGGAAAAAAGCTCAGGTTCAGATGAATTCTATTTATGTCCCCAAGACCTTTGGTTCTGGAGACTTACAGGCAGTCAATAAAGAGAAAAAGATGAAGTGCAGATCTGAGTAGAATTTAGGTCAGCTGGATTTACATGTAACATCCCATCTCTGCAAGCTGTTGTGAGCCACCTTGCTGACTTTTGAGAGCTCTGACTGAATGGAACAAGCTCAAGGACAGGACTGTTTAATGTGTAAACAAGTGAGCTACCATAGAAATGAAATCTTCCCTAATCAAATACTTTGCATTAATCTCTGGAGAAAGAACACTTGACTCTGTGGTAAAGTTACTTCTGTTACACTACCTGCCTCTCTTTACAACCAGTACCTCTCAAAGATTACTAAAAGATATAGACATATTTTATCTAAAACTGCCCAACATCTGCCATGCAATCTGAAAGTAGTTTTGACATAAATTTTGGGGGTTTTAAGTCTCCAATTTTGATATAATTTATATAATATACTTTTAAGGTTAAGGCTTATACCACAGTGTTTCATAGAACTTCTTTAATTTTTTTTTTTAAAATGTAGAATACAACACCCATCTATTCAAACCTTAGAAAAGGCATAATCTCTCATTTTTAGCCTAGGGCCTAAGAAACTACTAACCTAGGAACAAAGACTTCTAACTCTAAATCAAAATGTAACATTGAGAAAATAAATTCCCTATATAAGAAAGAAAACCTTCTTGACATATGTACTTATATATTTATGTTGAAACAGAATTGCAGTCCAGCACCCAATTGGTCAGGACATCAGTATGGTCTTGATGGATGCAATTCTTCAGATATTGGGAAAGGAAGGAGAGCAAAAGAAAACAATCTTTTTGCATAACAATTTAATACATTAACACCCATTCAATTAACAAACAAAACAGACACTACACAAAGGGAACTCTCAGATGCATATTCACAAAGATGGGCAGGAGAAGTTAGGTCAGGCAGACAGGACCTTGGGTTCTTCTTGGCAACTGTAGGGCTTCAAAACACAGTTGACCTCAGCTCAGCTGTGCTTCAAAAGGAAAAGCAGTGAGGCACATCTCCTTTGAAGCTACAAATCACCTTAAGAGAACTGGGTCAGCACCACGTTCTTCTGAATCCCCGCAAGCACTTCGAAAGCTTGAGGGGAAGTCTTTAACACCAGCTCTGGCTGCTTCCAGCAAGATGAAAGAAGCTACCTTAAGTTATACTGAAAATATCGAAAATTCTAATTTTTTGACCCATTCTTCTAGAGATGTAACAGTGCGACTTCATCAGGTTTAGGAGCTCTGTTCACCAAGTCATTATCCAGGTCAGGAAGAGATCCTGACATTTTAATCCTAGGTTCTCTTAGATTTTCTATTTGTGAATTAGAAAGGAATGTTTGAAAATGATAATAAAGAATTACTTCTGCTATCACAAACAGCCACAATTTCAACCCTTTTCAGAAACAGAATGATACAACTGTTCTGCTCCAGGGAATACCATCTGAGGATACACAGCAAAACCACAGATATAGCAAGTCAAGCACAAACTATTCTCCGGCCCCTCAGAGATAACATTTAAAATTAAGAGATGTGTAATTCTAAAAACCTTCCAGTGGCTGTCAACTCTGACTAGAACCTCATTTTCTTTAAGGATACACATTTTTCTGTATTACAGTGATGCTGATTAGAGTTATCAGATGACTAATGAAATCACATCAGATGCACAGTTTAAATAAAACTAACAATAGGGCCTCACTTTATAAAATATTAATAATTTATCAGAATTAATTAATTATCAGAAATTCCCATCCAGGTTTCCCAGCTCCATAATCAGTCCCCACTGAACTTACTAGAGTGGAATCAATCTATTGCACACACCTATTTAGTTTTTTTCCTCTGACATCTGGATAGAACCAAAGAACGAGAGTACATCTCCCTTCCAGCTTTTTTTACATCCCATCCCACAAGCAGCTTGGGGTTTATTACATTCTCCTCTTTCACTGTAATGATATTGAGCTGTATCACTCTTGTGACCATCTCCTTTCAAATATATGCCCAGTTCTGGAAAATTCAAATAACTGGGCCCATTAATTCTTTTTGTATTAATGCTTCACAAAAATAAATAAATAAATAAATAAACCTATGCCTAAGTCATTCAAAGACTGTTTTCCTATGTTATATCTGTTATGCAATCTACTTGGAAATAAAGTTATGAGCAAATCTAGAGACAGCATGAGAAACATTTTCCTCTTATGGGAAAATTCTTTACTCATCAGAAATATTCACTGCCCTAGACTGCCAATTAATCCTTGAAGCCATAAACCATTCAACCACATTTTGACATGAAATGAAGACTGAAATAGTCCAGAGTTTTGCTTTGAAAGGTGTGGGGGTTGACTTTTTAATCTTTTGGGCTGCCCCTGAGAGCTGAGGCACAGGCCCATAAGGATGTGAAAGCACCCACTTTCTTCTGCGCTAAAGAGACAGGAGGGCCCCATCTCTGTAACTGATTAATTAATTTGAGGGTAATACAATGTTACCAAGTTCTGGAATATGATGTGGGGGTGCTTGGAACCACTTTCCTCCATGTGGCTGTTAAGCAGCAGAGATCCTCTGGCTCTTTAGAGACCTTACCATTTTTTAGATTGCTATGGATGACTTCCAGCACTGTTGATTCTCTCAAGTACTGGATACAGTGGTCCACTTCCCTAGGGAGTTCACAAGATCTTCTTAAAACAGGTGTCTTGCCCTCATACTTGAGAGGAACCATCTCCAGAGACTGTAAATTGCTGTTTCTTTTTTGGTTCCTCTTTCAATTCCCTGATCTCTAGCAAGGGATCCCAGCTGTTGGGATTCATGACCTAACTGCTGACTGTCGGCCCTGTTACGCCAGCATCGAAACAGCCAGGCAGAAATCCACCCACCTGCTGAATGGCTGTAATCTTTTCACAAGTCTTGAAGTTCTGATGATGTCAGGGACAAGGTAACTGGTCCTGTTTGATTTGTTTCACTCCTTCTTATTTCTTTGTTAAAGGAATAGCATCTTTATCTAACCCCTCTTCTCGTTTCCCTGCTTCTTCTTCTTCTCCCTCCATTTCTAATGATGATATGGACATGTAGCTTGCCATATATTTTTTTTTCCTCTACTACTGGGGCAATTACTGTAGTAGTTGTTGTTTGAGTCTGTATCTCAGCCATAGTGGCCTCAACTGTAGTTTGGGTACCTGCCCCAACTAGTTATTGAGGCAGCTGCTGCCTCAACAGTTCAGTGCTCTACAGAGCACTACAGTCCTCAGGTCCTGTCTCAATGTGCCAGGGTTGATTACCTGTTCAGGTGTAAAGTCCCAGGTAACACAGGGGGTGATAACCACTCTGGGAACCTGCCCAAATCCTTCCATACACCCTGCCAGCCAGGAACTGGATGCCTCAGGGCAGATTTCAGTATCTCCTCACCTAGAATTTGTTTTCTCTTTCACCAGGATGACACCAGATCCCGTAAACCCCATAGTGTGCCAACAGTATTAGCATTATTTAAAGTACTAAACAGCACACATAAGGATGAGTAATGACCATTGAAGCCTGCATTATAAAAGCATTTCCATCAATCTCAGGCAGGGAAGAAGAGGTCTATTCCCTCACTGTCCACAGAAGATACCTCCCCTCACAAAACTAGGCTGTCAGTGTCAGGGTAAAGCACACAGCCACTGTTAGTGTTAATATGCTCCCAAACTCAGCAAAATAAAGAGATAAGCAGCACAGCTGACAAAACCCATGTCCCACACAGGAGCTTGCTGCTAGACAACTTCTGTTCTCCTCTCCCAGGATCCTGCCCACCCCCAGCCCCTTGAGGGGGGAATGCTGAGAGACAGCTCTGATGCTCTGCCAGCCCTGCCCAGCAATACCTGGAACACTGGGCTGTTATAAACCCTTTTCCAGCTCATGCAGACCCAACACAAAAGGAAAAGTTCACAAAAAGCCATCTCAACTCTCCTTCAATATTCCACAAATATTAAATCAAATATCATTCTACCAGATCATTTCTGCAAAAAAAAAGGAGCATTTTGCTCACAATACAAAAATATATGCAACCACTTAAAGGGTTTCAAGTCAGAACTATAACATGCAGTCTGCTTTTATTCCCCTCAGAAATTTTAGTAAAGGAGATAAAGCAACAACTTACAGAAACATAAACACATATCCTACATGAGTTCACTGTGCAATAAAATTGACACCTGAATAGTGAATCTAACACCACCACAACTCCTCAGACTTTCTAGGCTCAAACTGCAAATCCAGACCACATGGGATTAGCAGCCATGTGTTAACACACTCACAATAAACCAGGTGCATCAGGCTCACTGTACAAATGCACTGATTAGAAATGGAAGAATCCTGTGCTAGATTAGGAAACACATGAAAGCCAATAGGCACAGCAAGGATTGAGGCAGATTCACACTTCACAGCCCAAATTTTCATCCTGTTTGTTAATAGTTCAAGGAGCAGAAACTCTATCCCTGCTTGCTTCTCTAAAGTTTTTAAGAGTCTTGCATCAAGTACCAAATATAAGCACTCGCTGGATCCTCTGGCTATGGGAAGGATCATGGACAACACTTCTAAGGAAATTAGTGAGATAAAATGACCACTGTTTATCAGTCAGGACTCCCCAAATTTAAATATATTCTTTAAAATATGAACACCTATCATTCTCACAGAAAAGAGAAAATTCATCAGAAGGCATTCCATTAAAGAAATGGTGTATGAAAAGAGACACTGCTGAAAAACAAAAAGCTATACAAATATACTTTGAAACAGCAGAAAACATTAACTCTTGACACAGAAATTCTGAGTTTACCCCCTCTATTACAAACACCTAGAATGACATGCTTACTTGAAAACTGGCAGTACGCAATAGCCCAGCCTCCTGTTAAAACTCTCATCATATACACTGTGCTCAAAACAAATAATGAAGAGAATCACACTTTCTCCTATAATGACATTCAACTTTCTGTGTCCCAGATGGCTTTTAAGCATTACATTTAAGACCCTCTGCTTGGGTAATCTGGCTCTTGAGATCTTTGGACTTTTCTGTTTTAGGAGTATCCACCAAATTATATCCAGGTTGCCACTACCCTGCCAATCTCACAATGTCATTCTCTTTGACTTTACTGGAACTGCAGCCTGAACATGCAAAACTTACTCTGAAACTGAGAATCTTTTGCTTGAATATATTTTATTCATTCTTTTTCTACCAGACAATAAAACAGGTAACAACTATACCTGTATCAGTTAAAGGTAAGGACATCACATGATAAAATGTGCAGTTACTCTAATTCATAAACTCTGTCATTTTGATACATAGATACACATAATTATGAACACATAACCACATTACAAATAACTAAAATGGCCATTTTTTTCACCCTAGAATTACTACTACTGATAGTTGAGAGAACTGCAAATGAGAGACAAGCATCAGAACCCAGAACAGAAAACCCTTCTCTATCTGATGTCTCTACCTAGTGAAGATTTTGCCACTTATGCAACCAAACCTCAGCTTTAATTTAAGCAACTGTCAATTAAGATGGAACACAATATCCTGTAACTGGAAATGAATGGCAACACTAGTGAAGCCCTCATTGCATCTTAGGCCTCATTTGGCAATGGTATTTTCTGGATAACAAATCTTGTGCACCTACCTGTATGTAAGGTAACAGCCATGACAATCTTGCCACAGTGCTAAAAGTTGCCAGCACTATGAAACCTTTATCACAGTTATTTTTCTGCTTATCAAATATAAAACCAGTAAGAGACATCATAAAGTCATTTCCCCATTATTTTCCTCAACAACAGGCAACTTCAAGAACCCTCCAATTTTAAAGCAGCCCACTTTGGCATATTCCTTTAAAATAATGGGACTAGGCAATATACAAGTCTAAGCAGAGATAAAATAAAATAAACTTGCAAGAAGGAGCATCAGTACTTTGGAAGAACAGCTGCTTCAAGTGGCATTTAAGGCTCCTAAGAAATTTATTGCCAGAACCCAGCAATTTGAGAAAATTAAAAACGTAAGAAATATATGGTTATAAAAAATCATTTTAGCAATAATTTGTAATCAACTGATGAAATTCGTAATTTAAACTCTCACACTGCAAATTGCATGGCTGTTTTACAAAGCTAGAAGAGAATGATGAGATCTTATAACATACTGTATTAACTATTATTAACAAGAACTGCATAAAAATTTCTTATTAAATGAGTTAGCATGATTTCAGATTTGAAAACGTGCATTTATAAGCTACCAAACATATTCAGTCTTCAGTAAATTCTAAGATAAATGTATATTGTTTATATAAAATACAGAAAAATATTTATAAATAGAAATGGAAGGACTTAAAATGATAAGTCCTACATATGATCTTGTTTTCCATTATTCAGATAGAGTTAGGTTCCTCAGCCGAATTTAAAAATAAGATTTAGTTCTCTAAGGATGTGGATCTTACATGTTTACAACACCTGTGAATCAAGGAATATACAATTCTTCCATTTAAGCATGGGTAGCTTTTTTAAAATGTAACTTTCTTGTACTCCTGAGCAATACATTGATGCAACAACTACTTTTAATTCCAGTTTCAGAACATGTTAAAAAATAGTACTTTTATCACCAAATGTATATACACATATATGCCTATATAGAAGAGGATGATTCATAAAACATTTTTTAAAACTTTGCCAGAATTGTGTTTTTTCTATAGCCTATAATAAACAAGAAGCATTACAAATAATTTTAAAGCCTGTATTAGAAAGGACTGTAAAGATTCCTACTTTGTACACTAATTTCTCCCTGGTTTTTCAAAGCTGGTGTTCTTGGCACTTAATTGTAGGAAGATGGCTGATATACATATGCATGATTTTTACAACAAAAATGTAAAAGTCCATCAATGTTACCTAGTTATAAAAAATCTAAGAAATGACAAAGACAATGTCAGGAGAAGAAGAAATTTTCTTATGAATAAACCTTGTTTTAAGACATACAGTGTATCCTATTTAAACAAAGGATTTTAACTGCAGTAGCATTTACTAATGATTAGATATAGGTTTTTTCACACCATATTTTTCCACTACAATGAATTTAATAAATTTATTTAAAAATAATTTGTTCATATAATTTCCATTAGCTGAATTGATGAATTAATTAAACAGTGGTTTAAAATGCTGGAGCAATGATTTCCAAAGTTTACTCTGGAACGCTGTAAGATTGTGACAGTACTTTCTTTTTAGAAATCTCTCTTTTGCACTTTGTATTTCCATAGCACAGTCATGAAACAAACATCTGTGAGGGTCTGAAATACATCTAGCCGAAGGTCACTACCTACAGAGTGAACAGCTGTGCACATCCATCTGGGTAAACCCTCACCGTTTGGCATGAAGACACACAGCATCATCAGCAACATTAGACAGATACTGGAAACTTTGGGTGTATATTTCTAAAATTTTACTAGATAATTGTGGTGTGCATGAGGTTTCTTTTAAAATTATATTCAAGCAAGTAATATCTCTGAAATAGATTTTCATTTGTCTAGACATAGCCTTATGCTACAAATTACTTTGTCTGATTAGATCAGATTATTCTACGCTACCTTAGAACCAAAGTACCTTCACCAGACTTTGCAAAATTACCTTTTTTTTCTTTTAAAGTACACATATGACAGGGAATTATTGTTGTTTTTTTGAAAACAAAAATCACCCCAACACTTATGTTATATATTTGACATGCAAATCCTCCCATATGTGAGTAACTGTTTTGTATATCTCCACTGGCTTCAATTAACAAGGAATTCTAATGGTCGCTTTAGAGGAGTTGGATACATTATTCCAGTGTTGGAAGAGAAACCTCATTATCAGACAAAGACTGCGACTCCATTCATGGAAAACATCCGTCCCACTCAGTGGCATTCAGCGTTTCCACTATCACACATCTTCTGTTAAGGAGTTCTTTCTCTCCAGCCACCTTGGAAACCATGCACATCTATAAATCCTGCTATGAGATGACAGGCTTACAGTCATGCTGCCTCATCTAACTGCTTGGATTTGTGCCTGAAATAATGCTCTCAGTCCTTAAGATCTGTGATCATGGATTTTCACCTGGGGAAGACTTTGGTCTTTGCTGTTTCCACTCATGTGAGGTTTACACAGTATAGGCCTAAAATACCAGACTTAGAGCCAAATGAACTGGTGGCTCCAAACACCACCATAAACAAGCAAGATAGATGCAATTTCAAACCCAGAAGCACTTTCTGTTACACATCATTGCTATTTTCCAATCATGGCTACTGATGTCAGTTATATTTAGTTACTTGGGCAGTATCAACTCAAGTATCTGACACTTTAGGTGGCTTCCTAAGGAAAAAATTCCTATTTTAATCAAGTAGGATATGGCTTTGAACTTGCTTAAGTTGTAATGCTCCTGTGCTACAGATTTGCCCTTATCACTAGGTTAACATGAAAACACTGGAGAAAGATTTGGCATTTTACAAACAACACACAAAAGTTTTTGTTTTCTTTGCAACGCATAGCTAATACAATTTTGGATCCCTCTCAGCTGCAGCAATGGTGCATTGCTCATATTCAGACCAATGCTCTGGAAGGAGCCTCTTTCAGAACCTCAATAGTAGGTAAGTTCTTTATTTCTCTTTTTTTTTTTTTGGTTTTTTTTTTGTTTGTTTTTGTTTTTTGTTTTTTCAACTTAAAACTTCTCACACCTCATTTTATCAAAATTGACACACTACCTTATTTTGAAAGCACCAGATTAAAACCCTATGCTTAGAGGGAAGTAGGCTTTGAAACGCTTCATCAGCTTTGAATCTCAAAGAGCTCCTGCTGCCAAATGGCACATACATGGACCAGCTGTATGCTAGTGCATGTCATTGGGATTTCCTTCAAATGATTAAAGTATGTACATCTAGAGAACCTTATTATGAAGGAAAAGCCTCCTGCAATCAGTCCAAGTCTCTGTAGCTACTAATATTTTAAAAACTTAAAGATCTAGCATTCCTAATTATGATGACAAATACAAACTTTGAAACACAACATTTGACAAAATTCCTTCAGGTGTTCCCAGCTGCTTTTATCAGTGGCTCTAGCCACAGCTTCTAGTTTCTATTTTTAAAGTCTCCTTTCAAAGTATTCAGGAAAGAGCAGAATTTCATTACAATTTGCTTTAAGACAAATTACTGATGACTAGAAGATAAGCTGTGTGTCACACTTGTTAGACTTTAATGCATGGAAAATATACTTTTTCAAATTTTAAATGCAGTATTTAATTAACAAATTTAGATAAGCCATATATGTGGAATGCACTTCAATAATGCTAGAGATCACTGTAGTGATAGTGTTGCATTAGCATGCATAGTTAATGTATTCACAGCATGCAAATCTCTTACACTCTTTTGGGATAAAGATTATGGTTTGCAGAGGAGATTTTATGTTTCCTTCTCTCTCCAAACACAAAGGTTGTATTTTTAACTTTAAGTGGAAGCACTGTGCAATTGCATCTCTTCTAATTTTCTCTAAAAACCCATCAAATGGTAGCCACTAGAAATAAGGAATACAATTCTTATTGGGATTCCTATCCAAATATCTCTCATTGACCCTCAAGTAAAGACTGGAGTTTTTAAGACATTTTCAACAATGAGCAGGTCAAATTTATTGATGAGAGTTTCAGAAGTCTATGCCTTTGCTATCACCATGTAGGCTAGGTGCTGCCTGGCTTGGGGTTGTTTGTTTGTTTTTGCAATCTGTTTGTTTGTGCAACAATGTTCCTTCATATTCTCACAGAACTACAAGAGTATCTGTACACAAAAAACTCCCACACGCTTCTGTGTCTCCCTATGAACGAGGTACAGAAAACACAGCCCATTTCAAACTGAAAAATAAACCTTCACTTAACAACAACAAAAAAAATAAAGTAACCTTTAGTTACTGAACAGGCTTCAGTGGAGTATTCCACTGGGGGTGGGAGGGGAAGGTGGAGAAGAAGAAAATCACACAACAAAAATACCCAAATATTAAATGCTAATCTTCCAATACTTGTATCTTTGTCAATGATAAGTTTCATTACACCAGATGTCTGTCTCCCCCAGCTGTCTTTCTACACTCTGAAAGAAGTGACATGACCATGAAAAGGTCAGGAAAAAGAGGATACCACCAATTGCACAAAACTGCAGGGATGATATTCAAAATAAAACTGTTGAGGCATCCCAGTTGATGTCTTCATAAAACCAACAATTAAACCCTTACTCACTGTCCTTGAAAGCTGTGAGTGCAGCCCCAATTAAAAGTCCTACATATGTGCAATGGTGAGTTAACAATTCTTTTTGCCATTCTCTCTCCTTCAGAGCTCATTAATGCACTGCTGTTACTCCCCCTCCTGCAGATCATCTTTTATTTTCACAGCATCCAAAATAACTTTCTTGTCTGCAAAGCTGGGATTTTTTTTCTTTATTTCTGACTATTTCTTTAAACAGTTTACAAGCTTTTACTATGAGTTTCTTCACTCACTCCTAGGTGTCTATATAGAACTTCCTCATCGGAGTTCCTATGGAGTCCAAATTACAAAGAATAAATGCAATAACATGCTTATTCCTTCCTTTCTTCTCTTGACTATCAGACCTAATCATTCTTAGGATGAAATAAATCAGTCTAAAAGCTCCAAGGACTCCATTGCTCAGCCACTCACCATAAAACTATAAAAATGACAAAACTGCATGAAAAACACTTCAAAGAAGCATACAAAATGTGGTGCTTCTGCTGGACATTCTGAGTGTCTTCACTTGTAAATTTACTTTATTTGATTTTTCTATGAAAGAAAAAACCCACTTTATTCTTATTGATGTTGACCATTTTACAGCCTGCAAGCTGCACATTTCACTGACCATTTTTACGTCCTGAGTCTTCCACATACAGCATCTTATACCACACAGCATCTCTGACTAATGCTTATTAGGTCTGCTTTCAGTGTAGGAGAATTCACACAAAATATTCCCATGCATCAAACAGTTTTGCTCTAAGTCCAAAAACTCTCCTGTTTGCCTCTTTGGAAGGGTGCAGTCAGCATCACATAAGTCACTTATTGGAATTTCAGGGGGAAAAAAAAGTTCTATCATGGTATTCATGTTAGGGATTTGAAACATAGCTTTTTAAATATGGTGTATCAAAAACTATATTGCAACAGCATATGAGTCTTTAAAGAAGCTGCTACTGAAAGACCAAACACTGAAGTATTCTTCCTACTAAGAAGGTCCACTGTAACCTGCTCAGTTTCTCCTTAAGCAGTTTCAGAAATCCTTTTGAGTTTCAAAATACCATGCATTTTCTCTTATATAAACTGCATCAATAAACATTTTTGTTCATAAACAGGATGTTAAATGCCAATAATTATAAAAATTCTTTTGAATATTTTTTTCCACTAGAGTTTTTGCATTTTTTTCAGATTTGTGGAATTTCAATTCTCCCTGAACTCAACTAGTGTGATAAATTATTGAAGATTCAAAGAGATAAGTTTCTCAACACATTAGAATTAATCTTGAAGTCAGTAAAATTATAGCACTTTATACCACTTAAAATCTGATACAGGTGCTTTAAGTGTTTGTCTGCAATTTTGTATCTCTCTGGAATATTTTTAATTGAAATTGAATTGTGTAAGCTGCAAGGGCTGTCATAATCTTTTATATGGCTGGAACTTGCAATTCTGCAACCAATCTACAATGCGCAGATTATTACTGTATATTAAAAAAATAAGAATTCAAGATCAGATGGTTTTATAGTATGCTTCCCATTAGCACTTTTCTCTCCTTTCTCTCTCATAGCTAAAATAAAATGTATCTATAAACAAAATAATTACTAGATTAATATACACCAATATTAATATCTAACACAGACATCTTATACATTAAATGTTTCTATCTTTTGAGTTTCAGTTTTCAACACATAGAAGCATCCCTATGTCATTCCTCCCCCGTGGAGTTAAATATTATGGATTCTCTTCATTGGGATGTTACAACCACATCTGAACATAGTCATACCTAGTACATAAATACAAAATCTACCATGGTTTTCTATAGAATGATAAATGGAGAAAAGGGAAGGAGAAATGGATATCAAAAAGGGAATGAAACACTGCAGTTACTTCTCAATATAAACTGGCAAATGCTGGAAGTACCACTCTGAGATTTCAGATACACTATTAGTATCTAACAAAACAATAAATTTTCAACAATTTGAAAGAATGCCAATAAGAAAAGCATGAATTTGATTGCATAACAAATGTAATTGTAAGCGTGGCTCTTGAAAATACACAATACTGCTCTTTCACACAGGCAAATATTTTCTCTCTGTTATTACTTGTAGTTAGTTTCCCAGTAAGATGTGTCCCTGAATGCACATTTGTATACTTTAGTATTTTCCTAAGAAAAGTGACTCTTATATCCTGCCTGTTTTCAGTTCTCCTCTGCTTTACAAAATGTCAAATTGTTTTAACATACACTGTCTGCAGCACTTCTCTGAGCTGGATGGGAGTAGATGAAAAAAAGCTCATCCAGACAGGCACTGCTATCAGCCAAGATACAGCAGATATTTTACTTGGGCTCTGCTCTGCTGGTAGCTTCCAACTCCATGCTGAACAGCAGCTGTTGGATTTGAGAATGATTCTCTACTCTGCCTCAGTGTAAAATCAAACAGATTACATCACAGATTTTTCCGACATGTATCTACCTCATCATGTATTTCCACATTTGGCAACAATCTCTGGTGGTGGAATTAAGTGGCTTCTCAGGCCAGCATGGCTCACATGCACACTGCTCCCAGAAGGATCCTCCTGGCTGCTGCTTGGCCCCAGGTGGGAGCCTTCTGTGACCCACGGCATAATTTTGTGCTTTTTTTATTCAATATACTTGAAGCACTGTGAAGGCTGAGGTGCAACTTGTCCATGCATTTATTACACAGTGCTGAAGACTTCCACTGCATGCCATAAGAGGATGCAGTGAACTTTTAGGAAAAAGATGTTTACTTGGATAGGACTGAAAGACAAGAACACAGAAACAAACTGAATTTGAGAGTACAGAAGCACAGGTTCATCCCACCTAATACCAGTTTCCTAGTTTAAAAAATTATGCCACAATCTACCCCAACATTTATCAATTTTTATTTCCCACAAATCACTACCATTATGCTGTTTCCTACTAAAATAAACACATGAATAATGCAGACCTTTTCCTTTTCTCATCTATTTTTACATTTAAAAAGTTAAATGCCTTCAAATTCCCTATAGTTAGCCACTTATGAAACAGCTCTAAAGATATATCATCATATAGAGCAACAAGATATTCACATCAGGTCTAGTCTAAATTAAACTCCTATTATATGCAAACATTGTTGCAAATGTCCCTATAATTTAAGAATAATCTCAAGATTTTTTAGGAAACATTGTGCACTCAAGTTTACTTGAGCTGAGGTTAAGTAAAAATTACCAATGTGTGATATAATCAATTTAAATAAATTGCCTTGGAAATTATACATGCTTTAATATACTTTGCAAAAATATTTTGTTCCTCAATTCTTAAATGCCTATTTCTTCTATCACCTTCCCAAACTGGTTTGGAAAAAATGTCTCATAGAAACCTGCCTCTCGATTTTTGTTGGTTTTAACAATAATTGTAACAGTGAAATCAGTGTATTTAGTGTGTATTTTCAAACACTAAACAGCACAAGTAAAACAACTCTGAGAGCAAATTCCTTCACCTTCCTTTTGCTTCCTTCTTCCTTGGCCATGTCCTGTGATGAAGGTCCTGTAACCTCCTTTGTAGCAGAAAACTCAAAGGTGCTGTGATTTTCCTTTTTTTACACTCATCTTCAGTTCCAGATAACTTTAGCTTTTTACTAGTAGTAAATATTTTCCTTTCTAAAGAAGGATTCTTTCCTGCTACTGTCTTATCACCTTTCTCCTGAAGTCTCCTGCCCCATCACTTTTACTTTTTCTCCCTTCCCACTGCCTCTTTTTTGTTTCTAATCCACCCTAGCTGCATTAAAAAATGAGTTAAACTCATACAGTAAATCACAACAGATAACCAGGTTATTTTCTATATAAAACATATAAACCACACACAGTCTTATGGAAAGTATGCAGCCCAGCTCCAAGCAGTTAATTCTTACTGGTTCTCAGATCTTTGGAGAAAGGCAGGGATAAAGGAACAGACACACTCATTTGTGTCTCCAGCTAGTTTCAACTAGATTAACTTCTAATATCTCCTATATTTTATTTTTGTAAGTACAGTGCTAATCTAAGTCCAGAAATATCTCTGTCTCTGTGCTGCACACAAAACAGGTAAATAAATCAGTCCCTTTCCTTGGCTTGGTTTTCTAGCAGCTCCTCTATCCAATACTTAAGACTAAGTACAAAGATCTCCCTTTTCTCTATCATGCTTGCTACCCATATTCCTCTTTTCCACATTGTGATATTAGCACTGCAAAGACATCATTAGGTACTTTAAGAAAACAATGCACACTCAGGTAATGTCACTCCTACAATCTATCTTATATTGGACAATAACCAAGACATATTTCATGTATAAATCAATCACACAATTCAATCACTTCAGATAGATATAAAAGTGGTTTTCTATGATAATGACCTATGACATGGAGAAAAAGAAAGGAGGGCACAAATCAAGATAAGTGCAGGTCACTCATTAACTGAAGCAGAGAAAATCCAAAAGCCTGGCTACCTTTCAAGTCACATCTCTAAAAATCAGCAACATCAAACTTAGCTCCTGTGCTCTCAAGAGTAATTCATAGCTTTTGAAAAGTGGACTTATCTACTTCATTTTTAGTAGAAAATATATTTTTCTAATAGCAAAACTGGGAAAGAACAGTTATTAGTCGACCCAGCTTTTCAGTATGAATCTCTTACTTTACAAAGCTTGCCATCCACCTGGATTTATACCTCAATTTAATTTAATTCGATCACCCAGAAAAAAAAAAAAAAACACCAAATGGGCGCTGTTCAAGTTTTGTTACAATGTATTTATTAGGTCATAAACACACAAAAAAGAATCTTATGAGAATTCAAAGGTGGAGGGCATGGGGAGAGGAAGAAAAACACTGAAAATCAGTAGCTTCCAAGACCTCAAAGGATGCAGAAGATTAGAGTTTTTCTAGTTGGCCAGGTCAGAGGAGTGTTTTCCTTCTTCACTGTGACAGAGTGCATAGCCCTCCTAATAGAGGCATGTCAGTATAAAATAAACACCTCTTGCTCCAGTCTTATCATTGTTCTGCTCCCTGACTTTTGAACAGCAAAGACCAAAGATGATTCAGCTTCCAGCTCTGAAGTCAGTCCTGTTATTGACTCCACTGACAGCAGGAGTAGAACGGAAGTAAATTTCCACAAGAAGGAAAATTCATTCTATGCTGCTTTTATTTCTGGCTTCCAGTGATCTGGAGCAGACAATACCAAGGCACACACATCACCTTATGTTTGCCAAGTCTACAAGCCTTCATTCTGAGAAATCAGGAAATGAAGCAACTACACCTGAGCCTTACCAAAATATTAATAATTGCCTTCTTGCAATTGATAATCTTGCCTTCTCACTACCATTTTTTTTCCTTGAGGACAAGACATTTTTCTAACAAGATCTTATAAGTCACAGCTTGTATTTAGGGCTGAATTAATATTCCATAGGGGGGGAAAAAACTGCCATGTAATTCCTCCCAAATTTGTTTATTTCTTTCAGTAGCTTTGAGGACACTTTATTAAGGCACTAAGGCTACCACTGGTGACTAAGAATAATGGAAATAACCCATTAAGAAGAAAATGTTCTCGAAAATACCACTGGGTGCTAGACCTGTCTTCTTGTTACCTGTACTTCACACAGCAACAGCTGGCACTTGAGAGCAAGTCACAGTAATGTCAAATCACTTTATCATACAAAGGATTACACCTTTTGCCAAAATTGACACCAGTCACTCAGACTGATTTGAAAAAAATGGTGGGGAAACTAATTTTTATAAACCATGTAAAACACTTCTTTCCTTGCAGTCTCTTGTGAGTTTGTGACCTTAGAGTAAACAGGTCACAGTGTGCCCCAGAGCTCCTACTCACCAGTCTACTCTGCTGCTGTGTGTTTGTATATGGATATCTACTGTGATAAGTCACTGTGAAAGGCAGTTAATGCACTTAGAATGTGCAACTAATGTTACCTTTTTAAACTTGTCTGTAACTGTTTGGATGATATTGATCTGTTCTCCTTTTCTCATCATCTTTCTTGAAGAGAATCTAAAGGGACCTGAGGAGAAAAATCTCTGTAACTGTGGATTAAAGAATTGACTGTAATGAATCTCTCACAATAATGCAAGTTAACATTGCTAAAGTGTGAACATTTCTCATATTGCCAGGACAATGAGAAGTTCACTCAGCAACCTCCAGCAACTGGAGCAAAACAAGTTTACAGTACAGGTAAACCTCACTCTATTCCTGTTCATATAGTTTCCCTAGATATTGCTAACTGTTAATGAGGAGAATGAATCACCCATTTAGCTCATGGCATAAGTCTCTTTCTCTCAACAAAAATCCCATCATAATTATAGCTTCACACTTATTTTCTGTAATAGCACTCTCTCACTTGAAAGAAGACCACAAAACATGAAAGTGCCCCAAATCAAGAGCGAATGATATCCCAAAATACTAATGTAGTGAGTATTTGATATTACTGATGATTTTTAAGGGACTCCTTTTTTTTAAAATCACATTGCATTTTGTTTCACTTAACTTACTTTTAGTGAGTTATATTTAGCAATATTGGACCTGACTTTTCCTTCATGGTTTTAATTTTCTGAAATTCCAAAGCTCACAATTTAAGACAATGACTAAGGAAAACATGAAATTATGAGATTCACCTTCCTCTCTTACTATATAAAGAAAAAAACCAAAACAAATAAGCCTTTTTTTTATAAAAACACTTAGTTATCAATCACTGTGACTCACCCAAGTATTCTTTCTGTCTAGAAATTTTCACTATTGTATTGCTTAACATGTTAGAAAACAAACAAAAAATATGAATCATTGTTTCAATACTAGGCAGCAACTATCTTTCAATCCTTGCTAACACATGGGAAATTAATTCATTCTTTACTAAAGCACTGTCTTACTCCACTGGGGCTGTTTGTCAGCTCCTCCAGGGTGACACTAAATCAAGTTGCAAAGTACTGTAATGTAAATCACAGCCTAATTTACTTGTCACTGTGTTGTGACACTTGGTTAAAAATGCTTTTTAATTGCAAAGATAAATTATACATTAACAATTCTTGGTGGCAGTTTCAATACTGCATCAGATTATTTCACTCTAGAGAAAGGAGCTGAACAACTACACAACCACAAGCTATGACAGAATATTCTTAAATTGTCGGGTTGTTCAGATTGATGGTGTTGGTAGTGTTGTGATGATGAGTTCTGTCCTCCACAAAAACAAAAGACATAATCAGTCTTTTATATTCAGTAACTCATGAAGAAAAAGTACTCTGTTTTCTTGAGCCTTTCAGATCACTCTAGCTTCTCCCTTACAAATTAGTCAGACTCACTATAGTAATATGAACTGGTTCTCAGTCATACTGAAAAATAAGCCTCTCTCTATTCTATAATCTAGGACAGGGAAATGATTGAAAACTGAACAAAATATGTTTAGGGGAAAAAAAAAAAGGAAGCTGTTGAGTAATCTTTAGTGATTTTGATTATCTTCACCTTTGGAATTGCAATTCTCTCCACACAAACTAGGTTTTCCTTGCTGGAAGCTAGACTGAATCTGGCACCTCCCTGCACCTAGAAGCCAGAAAGCAATGATTAGTAGGCAATGCCCTACAGATAAAAGGCTCCACACTGCAGTTACTAGTACTGGACCAGAACAAAGCACTCCACAGAATGTGAAAGTCAATCTTACAGCTCACCTGTATCAATTGCATTTTGTGCAGGCTGTTCCTCAGTCATGCAGTTCCCATTTACATCTATTACAGCCTACTATAGTGTGGGTTGCTCTAACAGATGTGTCTGTGCCCCCCACGATCACAGAATCACAGAGTGGGTAATGCTGGCAGGGACCACAGTGGGTCATCTGGTCCAGCCTCCCTGCTCAAGCAGGACCACCCCAAAGCACATGGCACAGGATTGTGTCCAGATGGTTTTTGAGCATCTCTAGCAAGGGAGACTCCACAACCTCCCTGGACAATTTGTTCTGGTGCTCTGCCACTCACACAGTAAAGAAGTTCTTCCTCAAGTTCAGGTGGAACTTCCTCTGCATCAGTTTCTGCTCACTGCCTCTTGACCTACTGTTTGGCACTACTGAGCAGAGCCTGGCTCCATCTTTTTGGCACCCTCACAACAGATACTGACAGACACTGATGAGGTCCCCTTCCAGTTGTCCCTTCTCAAGGCTGAACAGGATCAGCTCCCTCAGCCTTTCCTCAAGAGAAAAATGCTCCAGCCCCTCAATCATCTTTGTCACTCTTCACTGGATGTGCTCCATAAGCTCCATGTCTGTCTTGTCCTGAGGAGCCCAGAACTGCACACAGAGGGGCAGGATCACATTCCTTGACCTGCTGGAATGTTCTTCCTAATGCACCCCAGGTCACCCTTGGCCTCTTGGCCACAAGGTCACACTGCTGGCTCATGGACAGCTTGGTGTCCACCAGGATCCCCATGTCCTGTTCCACAAGCTGCTTCCCAGCAGATCAGCCCCAGCCTGAACTGGCACATGGGGTTATTCCTCCATAGTTGCAGGACTCTGCAGTTGCCTCTGTTGAATTTCAGACTTCCTCTGCTACTCTGCAACCCAGGGCTTGATATAAACAGAAATCTGCCAAATACAACTTGAAATACACGAGCTAAGAATATTCTGTCAGTAAGGTGCAACATGTAAGAGCTTACAGAAACATGACACTATCAGTGAAGGGACATTACACATTCACTTTCAGACCATAGACGAAAGGTTTTTAAGTGTTTTTTTTTTTTTTAGACATATTTTCTGATTCTACTGTGCTGATGGTCACCTCAATTTTCATGGTCTCAACCCCCAAAGGCAAAGCAAACAGACTGAAAAGAGCTCATCCAGAGGAGGAGAGAGAATCAAGAGGTGGATCAGCCCCCTCTCACACTTACTATCTTGTCCTTATGTCAGACATTTGATTTTGATTGCCACCCCCTGGCCTGCACCACCAGCTGCAAGGTGCTCACCAGGTGTTTCTTTCCCAGAGCACAGAAACTGCCTCACCTTGTTGGCTTGGCTAATATCCTTAACCAAAGCCAGCCTTTTCCTAGACCTCCAGGGTGCTCTAATTGCCCATCAGCAGGGCACTGGGTCTTCCTATGCTCATGCTTTCAAAGCTTTGCTGTTACCACAGCCTCTAGGTTGTACATCACCCTTACAGCAAGTGGCACCACAAGTCGTCATAATTAGTTGATAAAGAGGCTAATGAAAGGCCAGGGCTGGGCCCTGCACTGCTAGCAATGCCTCTTCTCACAGGGCACAGGCAGCAGCAATGACAACCAATGACAATTGGGTACAGAAATGCTTCAACCACTACAGCACACAAGGGTGTATCGATGTTTAGGATCAACTGCACGAGCCTCACTGGCTGCAGTGCCCACACTGGAATGAAGCCTTCAAGGCCACTGCCCAGCCTTTGCTGTAGCTTCCCCTGTCTACACACACCAGAAACACACTCTAAGAAACTTGTATAAGCGATCCTTTCACATCCATACTACATATGGAAACATTTTAATGAGACATTTCTATTAGAATGACATTCAGAAAACAAGCTGAATCTTTGGAGACAAAAACAACCTCAACTTTTTCTTATAAATTAATTTACAAGATTTATACTTCTAGCAAACTGCCCTCCTCTTTTCTGACTTTTCTTAATGACAATGAATAGATTGAAAAATCAGGAGGCAGATTTCCTGTAATAATTAAGTATTTAAACAGCATGTAGGAGCTTAGAAGACTTCTTAAAAAGTACATAACCATCACTGAAATATGCAAGTGCTGACACCTAATTCACTAGCTGTGTCCTGAAACACAGTTGGTTGGTATTAGGTTGTAAATTATTGTTCCCAGAACACATAGTAAATCTGCTTATTAAAATTCACTTTGTGAATATTTATGCTAAGTCTGCAACCCCCTATGCATAAGAGACCTGTATTATCACACAGAGTAACTTGGCAGTTTCAAAGAAACCTAACATAATTAAATCAAGCCAAATCAGAAATGAAAGAAAGTACAACCAAGCAAGATGCTGACACCCTGAACTTCCACAACACTGCAGCATTAGAAGCACCCAGAGCATTACAATACAAAGCACCAAAACACTGACTTAGAAAGTCATTCAAAAATATAACTCCTTTGTATCTTGAGCTGTTGTCCAACTCAGGTCTTTAATATTTAATACACTAGCCCTTTAGAGTTTTTAATCTCTACTTTTTGGAGGAGTTTATTTTCAGTGTGTTTTCAATAAAACTGAGTATTTTTTAGGTGAGAAACAGCAAGGAAATCTTGAAGACATTGACTCCTGCTGCCTATTACTTAAAAAACTGCTTAGTCTACTTCATAAACTAGTCAGTCTTCAAGGACTCATCACCCCTTCATTATTGCTCTGACAAACTATCAAACTATTTCTGAAAGATTTTTATATTGAAGGACCACCTTCACATTTTCAACTTGATCTGTTCCTGAGCAATTTTTAATTTCTTGGAGTCTGTAGCTCTGCTGGATGTTTGCAGGTGGGTTGAGGGCTTTTTGCTGTGTTGTTTTGTTTTGTTTTTTTTTTTTTTAATTTTCCTCAATGACAAAACACAAGAAGATCTATTAATTTTCTCACTCAGGGCCCATCTCTCCCCTCCTCTGGTCACCCAGGAGGTCTCTTAGCACGTGTTTTCATTTGTCATTCAGAAACAGTATTCTCAGAAATGTGTAGGGTTGTGGAAGCACTTTCCTTATAAAATTGCAGACACACCTGCCTTTTTCCTACAGAATCCCATCAGCAGATTGCAATTATTTAATAATCTCATGAGACTAGGTTTGTTCTTTTTTAACTGGCACTTCCAGGCAATGAGCTCTTTTCTGAAAGAATTCTTAAGCCTGAGATAAAACACCTTACATATCTT